>NC_044563.1:69204040-69506817 GCF_007565055.1 Rhinopithecus roxellana | reverse complement strand
TTTCCTGGAAACATTTTCACTCCAATCTCCATCAATATTAATAAACTAAACTGGCATTCAGATAATTTATATATCTCTTGTGTTTAGTTAGTCTTAAAATGTCTCCGTGGTTCCAGTCAACTCGGGGCAATGACAAGCTGTACTTTCTGAAACTAGGGAACTGAGACGAGACCCTGAAATCTGGGCTGTGTACCAGGATGCTGGCATTGTATGAGGCATCACAGCAAAGCAAAAACTAATTTTTGCCTGGCTGTTGCTATAATCTTTCCACAATTCTTTAACCTTCAACAGCGAACATTAAACCAAGTGCATGAATCAGAGGAGTGCAAAAATTTAAAGGTAGGAACCCACTACTTATGAACCCATTAAACATCAGTAAGTTTCTATTCCACTGTTTCAGGGGAGAAGGACTTAGTCTGAGGGCCACACAAGAGCTGATGTCATCATCTATTTGAATGACATGAGTAATGATAAAAACCACCATTTACTGTTTGCCTAACCAGTGTCAATACTGTGCTCTTCTCTTTACACGCATGATATCATAACCCTTTAAAGTAAGGACTGTTTCCTCCATTTTACAGAAAATATAGAACAAATGTATTAGCTGAGGTTTAGAAAGGTTAGAGAACCAGTTGAGAGCACAAGCTGGTCCGTGGCAGAGCCAGGGTTCACAGTCATGTCTATGCAACTCTCAAGTCCATCCCTAAATACGCAGATCATTCAGGTTCCCATGTGGCGACCTTGGAGTAAACAGACATGCTGGTTTCCTCTTATCTTGGAAGTTACATTTACCCTTGTAAATCAACAGATTGGCATTCTGCTTTTAGAATAAAATTTAGTTTCTAATTAGTCCAGTTGTCTCCTCCAGGGTCTCTTTCATTTGATACACAAAGAGGACTTTTATACTTGCTTTTCATACATATCCAATAATCTTAAAACACTTCAAAATGATAAATTCTCACCTAGCAATCTGTAGTCACTTTAATATGAGGACTTACAGGACAACGGATTTTCTTTGTGTGCTCCTTAACATATGGTACTCTCTGATTCTGTTAGTATAATAATTTCATATGCACATGATTTAATTATAATGTTTACCATGCTGTTCTTGGGCTCATGAGTGTAAATACAAGAAATATGATCCCCATATAGCTAATGATCCTTATTTCGCATCAGAGTAAACCCCAGTCTGCCCCCACTCAGTTCTCTCCTCTCTTCTTCACCCTTCCCAGTCCCCTGCCTGAGTCAGCTTTTTGACAAAGGGGGTCCCTATGCAGTACCTTGCCCTGGAGAGCACCTCCTCTTCTCTTGTCTGCTGTGCCCTGTACACAATGAACTATCTTTTGGAAAGATTCAATAAGATAATCACATTAAGATGGTATTAATTTACAGCAGCTTACAATCTCACTCACTCTGGATTACAGTCATGCAACGCATAACCACGGTTCAGTGATGGATGCAGATGCGACAGTGGTCTCCAAAGATTATGCTGAAGCCAAAACATTGCTGTTGCCTAGTGATGTTGTAGCCATCCCAAGTCAGGGCACAAATCGTTACTCTTGTGTTTATGGTGATGCTGAGGTAAACAAACCTACTGTTTTGCCAGTTATATAAAAGTCTAGCACATTCAATTATGTACAGTGTATAGTACTTGAAAAGGGATGACTGTTACTGGTTGATGTATTTATTATACCTTTTAATCATTATTTTAGAGTGTGCTCCTTCTACTTATAAAAAGAAAGTCAACTGTGAAAGAGCCTCAGGCAGCTTCTTCCGGAGGTTTCCAGAAAAAGGCATTGCTATCATAGGAGATGACAGCTCCATGTTTGTTATTGCCCCTGAAGAGATTCCAATGGGATAAGAAGTGGAGGTGGAAGACAGTGATATTGATGATCATGACCCTGTGTAGGCCTAGGCTAATGTGTATGTTTATGTCTTAGTTTTTAACAAAAAGTTTTGAAAGTAAAAAAGAAAAATGATCATTTTTTAAAATAGAAAAATGCTTATAGAAGCTGGGCACAGTGGCTCACACCTGTAATCCCAGCACTCGGAGAGGCCGAGGCAGGTGGATCACAAGGTCAGGAGATAGAGAGCATCCTGACTAACACGGTGAAACCCCGTCTCTACTAAAAAAGATACAAAAAATTTGCCGGGCATGGTGGCAGGCGCCTGTAGTCCCAGCTACTTGGGAGGCTGAGGCAGGAGAATGGCATGAACCCAGGAGGCAGAGCTTGCAGTGAGCCGAGATCGCACCACTCCACTCCAGCCTGGGCAACAAAACGAGACTCCGTCTCAAAAAAAAAGAAGAAAGAAAGAGAGAGAGAGAGAGAGAGAGAGAGAGGAGAGAGAGAAAGAAAGAAAATGCTTACAGAATAAGAACTAAGAAAAATATTTTTGTATAGTTGTACAATGTGTGTTTTGAGCTGCTATTACAAGAGTCAAAAAGATTTTTAAAAATTAAGAATTCACAAAGTAAAAAGTTACAGTAAACTAAGATTAACTTATTAACCTTAATAATACTTATAAAATTCTTTTAGTCAATTTAGTGCAGCTGAAGTGTCCAGTGTTGATAAAGCCTACAGCAGTGTAGAGTAAGGTCCTAGTTCTTCACATTCACTCCCTACTCGCTCACAGACTCACCCAGAGCAACTTCCAGTCCTGCAAGCTCCATTCATGGTAAGTACCCTATGTAAGGGTACTATTTTTTATCTTTTATACCTTTTTTTAAAAACCTTTTCTATGTTTATAAAACGCAAATATTTACCATTGTGCTATAATTGTCTACAGTGTTCAGTATAACAACATGCTGTACTGGTTTGTAGCCTAAAATCAGTAAGCTATACGATATAGCCTAGGTGTGCAGTAGGCTGTACTATCTAGATTTGTATAAATGTACTCTATGATGTTAGCACAGTGACAAATCGCCTAATGATGCATTAATCAGAATGTACCCCCATCATTAAAGGATGCACAATGTATGTGTGTTTTAATAGAGGCAGTGATAAACCTAAAAAGTAACTTTGGCAGTAGAAATCTTAGCATTAAGTGAAAGCTTGTGAGGTGAAATCCTTTTTAGAATTCATCTTTTCCCATGTCTTTCAGGTCACTTTGTATAGGTCCTATTTTTCTCAGAGACACCTCATTCTGTTATACCATTAGTGGTGGTTCATATGAAAGCTACAAAAAAGTCATACTTTCCCCAAATCATGAGAAAGTCATATTTGAAACTTATAACTTTAGATTGCATTTTGTTGTTTTCCTTTAAATTCTATTTCTGGCACCAACATTTTGATCTAAGTCAAGAAAGGTCTATGCCTGCCTGCTTTAAGATATTTAGAGGAAAATAAGAGTTATTATCATTCATTATAAGAATAACACCAGTTTAAGTGAACAAGAAATAATGTGTCTACACGTGCTCACTTCTCTATCTCCACATGTGAAACCTGTTAGACATATAAATAGGTAGCTGTTTGCTGAATGTGTGCATGCGTGTATATTTGCACACATACACATATTGCATACACACACTTGCTACACATACAGAACAATCATACACATTCAATACACAGATATAGACAGGAATATACACTTAACAAGAAAATGAAATTATTTCCTGATATGTAGTAGGGAGTGGTATTTTTATATATTATGCTTGCCACTTTGTATATTTTGCCTTTCTGGAAGATCTCAGCATGGGGACAAAATTGTGCCAATTCCTTTTCCTTCTTTACAAAATATTAAATCTGATGAATTGGAAGCCTGATCAATTTCCTTAGGAAACTTTAACTTAATACCCTAATACTGGCGCTAGTTGTTATTTCACAATCCTAAATCTTGAGGAGATTGTGGTGACCCAAATGCCTCCCTGAGAAACTAGGTCTAGACTAGACCTGGTTTTACTAGGTTTTTCTTTGCTCAAGAATCCAATCCACCAAGTCTGTAACCTTCTTTCCCAGGAGTCTTAGGTCATTCAGGTACAGAACTCAACTCTCTGCAATTCCAGATTTAGAGGTATTCCTGGAATTAGGACAATAGGAAAGAGGTTGGAAAAGGAAGAGAGTTAAATACAATCCAAATTCCCTTTTACATCTACCCAGTGATGTTTTCATCTCATTTCAGTATTACACATGGAAATCAGTACCAAACCCTCTAACTTGAATTATTACATTTCTCAGAAGAGCTCCAGCACAGACACAGCATAGGAGACAATAGAATTTCATGAATTTGTCATTCTTTATATAATTCTCTCCAGCCAAGTACAAACACCATGCTGGTGGCAATGGAAGAAAATATTATTTTATTTATTCTCCTTTCAACAGAAATTTATTGAGCACTTAATATATGCCAAACACTGTTTTGGATTCTATGAATAAAGCAGTAACAAGTGTTTTTTAAAATCCCGTCAACATTTAGCTTACAGAAAATGAACAAAGAAAAATAAATAAAAAGCAAGTAAACAAATACATAAAGCTGTCTAACACTTCCTCTCCCTGGTTGCTGAAGAGAGTATGGAGTAAGGGGCCAGGGAGCTTTTTGTGGCTATTTGGAAGCACATTTCATCTCTTGCATTGGAACAGAGACATGGATTACATTTAAGGAGTGTCTGGTATGTGTGTTGGTGGTGTGTAGGTGGCAGTTTGTGGGAATGAAGTAGGGCTAGGTGGATTAAACATTGCCTCTTCTTTTCCTTCCATAGGCTGATTTGAAAGGTATCAGCAATGTGCCTTTCTGATAAAGTTGCTTCAAAAGGGAAGAGTGGCTGTTTGGCAGGCTATGAATCCTGCCTTTCCTGTTTGTAGGCATAATGAAAACCAAATTAAAGTCAGCTGGATTTTGCTAAAGGCTGCCAGAAAAAGCTGTGCTCCTGAGCTGCTCATCATACTCTTCTCTTTATTGGGTTTGTTTTTGTTTTAAAGCCATAATTGTATCTGGCAGGAGCCTGCAGACACCCCACAGTGGATAGAATCAATCCTTGTTTTGTATCTCTATGAGCAAACCAGACTTGCAAAGCATGTGAGCCTCCACGTGACAGTTTTTGTGTCTGCCCAGTCACCTCTAGTTCAGTCTTCAGTTTTCAGGAGAGTGCTTTATAAACTCACCTTGAGGGTGATAAAGATGACGTAGAGGAGCGAGCATGACTATGAAGATGGTCATTTACAAGCGAAACCTAACAGCTTAGAGTAACATAGATCTTGTGCTTGCATATAAATGAATGTGAATTCTTGGGACTTCAACCACATGGCTCAATGCAATACCACTTTGTAACCTCAGAGTTGAATGTGAGAGTGTGAGGTGAATGCAAGTTGTTCTAAATTACTTTGTTTGATCCCATGACTCAAGATAATTATTCCTCAGTGCAATCTGTGTTTGAAAGCTCAGAAAGGCAAAGAGCCAGGCAGAGGCAAAATAAATAAATAATAAAATAAAATAAAAGGTGAACCTTTCCTTTGAACTAGATGAAGGAGCTCATTACAGAGATTCAACCAGAGTTGACTTCACTGAGGCACCTCTGCTTTGGACAAAAATTACTCGAGAAGTTGGTTCCCCATGGTAGTTTTCTTACAGAGAAAAGACTGACTAATGATGCTGGCTAATGGAGCTTAAGTGTGCTATGTGAAGACAGTAGGTTGTTGATTCTCATGTACTGTCATTGCCTTTGTATGTTTTTAGAATATATTTTTTATTCATTACATTAAATATTAAAGAAGAAAAATCATATGATTATCCCAAACAGAATAATAATTTGATAAAATGCAAAATCTATTCAACACAAAGATTTCTCACAGTCAGAATAAAAGAAAACATTCTTATTCTTACAATGCAAATCTACCAGTACTTACCAAAAACCACATTAGTTGATTTTTCAAAAATTAGAAGCATTCCTGTCAGTGTCAGGACAACAACTTAGGAATATATGGTACTATCACCCTATCCAAAATTACGGTGGAAATGAATATACAATGCAATAAGACAAGAAAAGCAAATTGTAGATTTTCTCTCCACAGTTGCCCATGGTGAATCCCAGCCCAGTGACTCCAGGGACACCATTTGAACTATCACAATCAGCAGTCATTGAGGGGTTTAGCCCCACTGCAGCAATCCAGAAAGTTTCAAGGAAAAGTTCCTTTGCAAAACGTGCAAGAACCCAACAGTACCCATAGGATGTCTGGGCAAGGCAGTCACCCTTACCGATGACCTCTACTGCTTCCACCAGGGCCATAGCCAGTGCTCTCAGCTCACAACACGCACCTGCATTACCACTCAGGGCTTCACAGTCACAGCAATCTTGCTGGGTCAAACTGCATCCACTATGGAGTCTCAACTCTTAGCCCATTGTCTGGCCTTGAAAGCTTAGTCAAGATTATTCCAAGACCCAGGAACAACCATTGGCCCTACCATGAGACTTATTTCCTCTTCTCCTTTGAGAGGCCCCTGTGTCTTTGGTGGAGAAAGTGGCCCTGTGTATAACTGTAACTGAAAGATTTTTTTTTTCAAAAACCCCAGATTCTTTTCAGTTTGGTGTTACATACATCTATTTGTGCCACAGCTCCTTCACTCCTTACTTAATAAACTCTAATCTACTTATTTAAAAAAACTTATGAGAAAATATAAAAGTATATATTTACAGTAGCAGAGTACAAAAGCACTTCTGGAAAAGATATAAAAATCACAATAAAAGGAAAGATAGACACATTTTACTACATTAAAATGAAAAATATATTCTCAATGACAGCAGCATAAACAGCTGAAAGATAAGTTACAAATGGAAAACCTTACTTTGTATATGACTAACAAAGGTAAATATGTTGAACACACATAAGAGTTCATTGAAAATCAACAAGAAAAATATGTGCTACCAAATAGAAAAAAGTGTCGAAAGTTTGAAACCAGCAATTTTCAGGACAGGAGATCTGAAAGGCATATTAAGAGATGCTGTAGATATCATGCAGTCCTCACTTTGCAGTTCTCATATGCCCAGATTTTAGTCACAAAGTTTAGTGAAACAACACAAGTATTCCAACAACATAGTTTAAACTTCAAGCACCAGGGTATGTTAACTGTGAGTAATTACGTGAAGCATAAACTTTGCTGCTAGTTCTTCAGTTTACTGTGTAATATGCATATTAAGAGACGCTGTAGATATCATGCAGTCCTCACTTTGCAGTTCTCATATGCCCAGATTTTAGTCACAAAGTTTAGTGAAACAACACAAGTATTCCAACAACATAGTTTAAACTTCAAGCACCAGGGTATGTTAACTGTGAGTAATTACATGAAGCATAAACTTTGCTGCTAGTTCTTCAGTTTACTGTGTAATATGCATATTAAGAGATGCTGTAGATATCATGCAGTCCTCACTTTGCAGTTCTCATATGCCCAGATTTTAGTCACAAAGTTTAGTGAAACAACACAAGTATTCCAACAACATAGTTTAAACTTCAAGCACCAGGGTATGTTAACTGTGAGTAATTACATGAAGCATAAACTTTGCTGCTAGTTCTTCAGTTTACTGTGTAAATAAAAGAAGCTCATCATGATCAATGATCAACTATCTCACCTCTTTTTAAGCCTATGAGTAATTGGTCATTGCATATCTGTTATCTAATTTAAAAACAGTCAACAATCTATATAGTTGTGTATCTTCTCCTTCTCCTTCTCCTTCTCCTTCTCCTTCTCCTCCTCCTCTGCCGCCACCGCCGCCCCCTCCGCCTCCTCCTTCTCCTTCTCCTTCTTCTTTTCTTCTTATTTTTCCTTAGAGACAGGGTCTCACTCTGTGGCCCCAGCTGGAGTGCAGTGGTGCAATCAAGGGTCACTGCAGCTTCAATCTCTGGGGCTCAAGTGATCCTCCAGCCTCAGCTTCCCAAGTAGCTGGTACTACAGGTGCATCCCACAACGTCTAGCTAATTTAAATACACACACACACACACACACACACACATATGGAGATAGGGTCTCACTCTGTTGCCCAGGATATTTTCAAACTGCAGGCCTCAAGCAATTCTCCCTGGTTTGGCCACCCAGAGGTGCTGATGTTATAAGCACAAGCCACTGTGCCTAGCCTGTGTTGCTTCCTTGCTAGGAATAGCACCATGTAACATTTTTACAGAGAAGAAATTGGCCAACAAAGATGAAAGTGCAGCAAAGAAATACGGTGATAACATTGGAAGTGAAATTTTGAAACAAATATAAGTGTAGTTACAGAGAATCTAGCTCATGATGGGTGTGCTGACACTGTCACCAACTGAGAGACTCCAACGTGATGCCAGAGGAAAATAGTGAGGATAAACTTATTGATGTGAAAGAGAAGCATGGTTATATTAAAAAGAATAAAGAAGTCCCAGAGAAATTGGTACTGCAAAAAACTTCACCATAATGGAAATTTCAGATATTTGTACTTTTATCATAGTGAAAGGATAAAATATTCCAAACTTAGAAAGGAGTATGGCAATTCACCGAGGGATGGGAAAAGTGCTTTCTCTGTATCTTGTTACACAGGAAAGCACAAGCATTAAACTGCTCTTGTTAATTTGTCTTCAAAGAAATAAAACAATTCTCTGTTTTTCTAATGTTTTAAATTACTGTGTACTTAGTAAATATTAGCATTACTTTTTTCAATTTTTCTATACACTTGTAAACAACAGTAAGAGAGTTTTAAATGTTTTGACAAGAATTTTTAAAGGTCAAAGAACAGCTGTAAATTATTCCATTGATTATTCAGATCACTTCGCATGGTTTCAGTTTGCATAGTCATTTTTAAAGCCCCACACCACTATGCTTAAGTGAGTACTGCCTGCACTGTTAATCAGAACAATGCACATCAAACCACCATGAGATACCATTTCAGATCCATCAGATTAGAAAGTGTTAAACATTTGAAATGTACCATTGTATGGTCAGCCTTGACTTCACGGCCTTATAAGAAATGAACTCCCTCAAAGGCAGGAAGAAGCATGGAAACATTAGAACAAAGAACAGGCTGCTGAGATTGCCCCCATATTAGACCAAGTTCCCAGTGAATGCATCAGGAGCAGGTGCACATAACTTCCCCCAGTCAAGGAATTCTTCAGTGAAGCAGTAACTATTGATTATAAAACAGACATAACAATGTTGAAACATTGTCAAATGGCAACTTTATTATTTGCTAGCTACACTGACTTGACCTCAGACAGCATTATAAAAATTGGATTAAATATTTCTGCAAACCTCAAACCTTTTTTCTAATCTTTGATCATCCAAGCTTTTACTTAGTACCTCCCTCAGGGGAATATATACAGCTCATGGACAATCCCAAGTATTACACATTTTTATGACCAAATAGGACGTATATATCCAATTTCTTTATTATTATGTCATAATAAGGGATAGTCTTGGTATTTTACTACTTGTTCAGGGTCATGCAAAGAATATTTTTGGTAATAACCCTAAAGTGTGTTTATTTTTATCCAAATGTAGATAAGCTCTTTTTAAAATCTTTAATCTGTTGTTCAAGTTGAGTAATTTCTGTTGAACTAACTTCAAGTTCATTGACTGTCCTCAGTCCTATCCATTTTGCTAATGGGGCCATTCAGTACATTTTTTATTTCAAATATTATATTTTTCAATGATAAAAATTTCTATTTGGTTCTTTTGCATAACTTCTATTTCTATGCCTAGGACTTTTACTTCTAATTTATTTCAAGAGTGTTTACCTTTACTTCATGGAATGTAATTATAATAGATGATTTGAAGTCTTTGATAGTTCCAGCCTCTAGGGATTTCAGGATGATATCTGTTGATTATCAAAAGATAATCCTTTACAATTGGTTATTTTCCTAGTTCTTTTGTATGTCAAAATAACTAATATTGTCTTTCTAACATTTTGAAAATCATGTTGTGATACTCTGGGTCTTGTTGTAATCCTCTGGAGAATGCTGCTATCGCGTTTGTCTAGCCGACAGTAAACCTCACTAATATCGGACTTCAAATTCTGTTTCACTTTCTGTGGGTAATGTTTCTAAATATCATTTATTATTTTATTTTTCATTATTTTATTTACTTTCCTTAAGTTATTGGGGTACAGGTGGTATTAGGTTACATGAGTAAGTTCTTTAGTGGTGATTTGTGAAATCCTGGTGCACCCATCACCGAGCAGTATACACTGCACCATATATGTTGTCTTTTATCCCTCACCCACTTCCACTCTTCCCCACAAGCCCCCAAAGTCCATTGTATCATTATTTTGCCTTTGTGTCCTCATAGCTTAGCTCCCACATATTAGTGAGAACGTAGGATGTTTGATTTTCCAATCCTGAGTTACTTCACTTAGAATAATAGTCTCCAGTCTCATCCAGGTCATTGCAAATGCAATTAATTTATTGCTTTTTATGGCTGAGAGTATTCCATTATATATAGGTATACCACAGTTTCTTTATCCACTAGTTGATTGATGGGCATTTGGGTTGGTTCCGTGATTTTGCAATTGTGAATTGTGCTGCTGTAAACGTGTGTACAGCATCTTTTTCAAATAATGACTTCTTTTCTTCTGGGTGGATACCCAGCAGTGGGATTGCTGGATCAAATGGTAGTTCTACTTTTAGTTCTTTAAGGAATTTCCACATTGTTTTTCATAGGGGCTTTACTGCTTTACATTCCCACCAGCAGTGTAGAAGTGTTCCCTGATCGCCACATCCACACCAACATCTACTGTATTTCAATGTTTTGATTATGGCTGTTCTTGCAGGATTAAGGTGGTATCACATTGTGGTTTTGATTTGCGTTTCACTGGTCATTAGTGGTGTGGAGCATTGTTTCACATGCTTGTTGGCCATTTGTACATCTTCTTTTGAGAATTGTCTATTCATACCCTTAGCCCACTTTTTGATGGGATTGTTTGCTTTTTTCTTACTGATTTGTTTGAGTTTGTCACAGATTCGGGATATTAGTCCTTTGTCAGATGTATAGATTGTGAAAATTTTCTCCCACTCTGTGGGGTGTCTGTTTACTCTGCTGGATGTTCCTTTTGCTGTGCAAAAGCTCTTTAGTTTAATTAGATCCCAGCTATTTATCTTTGTTTTTATTGCATTTGCTTTTGGGTTTTTGGTCACAAAATCTGTGCCTAAGCCAATGTCTAGAAGGGTTTTCCCAATGTTTTCAAACCTTTTGCTACATTGCTTTGGATCTCTCCCATGCATGCACCACTCAGACATTAGTCTATTTCATGGAGTAGTTTCCTTTTCATAGACGTTGCTATGCTGTTTTGGGTCTGTTCCACAAATGCATTGTCTTAGTTCATTTGGTTGCTATTACAAAAACAAAAAGAAAGATGGAAAAAAAAAAACAGTCTGAGTGGCTTATAAACAACAGAAATTTATTTCTCATAGTTCTCAAGGCCTGGAAGTTCTATATAAAAGTGACACAAGATTCAGTGTCTGATGAGGGACTATTTCTGGTTCATAGATGTTATGACCCAGATGTTACGATCTTCTGTTATGGCCTCACGTGGCTTAAGGGGCAAGGGTGTGCTTCAGAGTCCATTTTATAAGGAATCTAATTCCATTAATGAGGGCTCATAATGTAATACATTCCCAAAGGTCCTACTTCTCAATACCAATTCAGTGGTGATTAGGTTTTAACATGGGAATTTTGGGAGAGACAAACTTCCAATCTTTACCAGTGATGCTCAAGGTAGAGTTACGAACTTGTGTCAATTTATACACAGAATTAGTGTATCTGCTTCTCTAGCTCTTTCTTCTCTTGGAGGTAGACTGGAATCATCCTTGAGGCGACGTGAAGGAAAAGAGAGAAGGAAAAATAATGGGGTTCATATTTTTCATTCACACTCTTCAAACCACAGGGCTCCCTGTTTCCAGTTTCTCTGACTAGAGGGTTTCACTTGGCATTACACACACATTGCACACACACATCAATATAGATAAGAAATTCCCTTTTGAAAATTTTCTTAAAGTCACTTAAATTTATTATTTTACAGAAACAAAATAAACTGTACAGTACTGGTCATAGCATAGGTACTAGATGAGTGAAATAAGCAATGACAATAACTGGCAGATAATTATGCCATTTTTTTCACTACTATTATTAACTTTTTCTGATTCAGAAAAAAGGGACCAATTATTCAGATACTCAGTTGAAATTTTAAGATGCAAAAAACACTCACGACAATTCTTTCGCAATGAAAGTAGACTATTGCCTCTATTTTGCTCTGCATGTATGAAAGGAGGCAGAATGGCTTTTTTTATTTTAGTAATTTTTCTAGCAGAGGATGCAACTCTATTTAGCCCTTGTTAGCAAAGCTGGACCAGAGGAACAGCACTCATTATTGTTCAGGTGGCAATCAAACTTGGAAAGCAAATTTATCTGAATCAAAGTGAAATAAGGAACTTTTTGATCTTGGAAAAAGAGCAAAACTTAAGGTCTGATAAAAACTTAGAGTTTCAATGTCAACAAGTAAAGAGCTTGAAGTCATCACTCTCATCTTTACAACAACAGCAAAAAACCTTGACAAACTGAAAAACAAGTACTTTCCTTGGGTCTGTGAGATAGCTGAAGTAGCAGGACAAACCACCATTCTAGAAACCGGAAAGACAAGAGCATCGGGGAACATGCAGAAAACTAGTTACCTGCAGAAGCAGCCACGGGAGCCATTGGTTAGTAGTAACATTTAAATAGTAATTATGACAACTTGCTGGAGGGTGCATGTGGACTAGAGTGAGAGTGAGAATCTCCTGTGAGCCTTAGTCTTGAAGGGGACACCGGTTTGTGACTTTGATCTCTATAAATCCCATTAGATTCACATGGTGAAGATCTGAGAGACATCACCTAGCTCAAGGACAATTTGTGGAAGCGTGATCATTTTAACATACACCCAGAGTCGCCTTTGTAACAAGGTGTAGTAAATTACTTTCCTACTCATCAGAGGAAAGGCATTTGCCAGAGCCTTATCCCAGCTGGAAGAAGGTAGTTCTTCACACAGTAGCTCCCTCCAGCCTTCCTGTCTCGCAAAAGAGGTAAGGGCCTTACAGAAGAAGATTGGGAAATAGCAGCCAGGGAAGGGAGTAGTGGTCAGGGATTTGGGAGAGAAATCATGCCACTAGAGAAACTCCTGTGAAAGTCACATTAGACCAAAAGACTGATATTTAATCAAGAGTGTTATAGAAAGATCTTTGCTCCTCCACATTTTACCAACGCTCCAACAAGACTGCAGTACAGTAACAGTGGATGACAGCTGAAAGGGCGGCAAGAGAGACTTTGAGGAAGACTATTTAGGGAAGCCCAGAGTCAAGAGGGCAGGAAAAACTTAGAACACCAGAGTAATTTTAAGCTTCGGTCACTTATAGATAGAGTAAGCATTAAACGCAGCCCAACTCTCAGCTAGGTAAGCATAAATCTTCACACTAAAGGCCTATTTATCTCAGTTTCCATTGCCAATGCAACTTGTCCAGATTTCAGCAAAAAGCACAAGGCATGGCAAAAGCAATGCAAAACCACATTTTAAAGAGATACAGCAATATTGGAACAAGACTCAGATACAACATAGATATTGGGATCATTCGGCACACTATAAATAATATGCTAATATCATGGGGAGGGGGGAGGGGGGAGGGATTGCATTGGGAGTTATACCTGATGTAAATGACGAGTTGATGGGTGCTGATGAGTTGATGGGTGCAGCACACCACATGGCACAAGTATAGATATGTAAAAAACTGCACGTTATGCACATGTACCCTAGAACTTAAAGTATAATAATAATAATAATAAAATAATAATAATAAAAAAAGAGAAAAAAAAACTTAATAATAAAAAAAAGTTGACCACATGCAATGACGGATCGCCAATATAAACAGAAAAGACAAAAATCTAAGAATGAAAAGGAAAGCCTAGTAATCCAAATACTATAATAGAAATAAAAATATATTTAATGGGCTTTTCAGTAGTCTGGATACGTTTACAAACATTATCAGTGACCCTAAATATAAGTCAAAAGAAACTTCCCAAACTAAAATGCAAATAAAAGATAAAAGAAAAATAGACTTTTTGGATTAAAAAAATTAAAAAAAGAAACAATATTTAAGAATTGTGGGGACAAAAATAACAGGTCTGCCATATGAATGATTACAATTCAAGAAAGAGAAGGAATGATGGGGCAGAAAAAATAATATTCGATGTAAATAGTAACAGAGAACTTTCAAAAGTTAATTACAGACACTAAATCACAGGTTCAGAAAGCTTCAGGACATGAACTAGAGTAAACATAAACACACGCAAACCCTACACATACACAGACACACACACCACTAAGCATATCATATTCAAATTGCAGAAGTCTGCATACTAAGGGAAAATCTTGAAAGATGCCAGAGTCAAAAACACCTCACTTATAGAGAAACAAGGATTAAAAACTACTGTAGTTTTCTTGACAGGTCATGAAAGCAAAAGTAGAGTGTAGTGAAGTATTTAAAAGGTCGAAAGAAGTAACCACCAACCTATAAATCTATATCCAGTAAAGTTATCCTTCAAAAGTAAAGAAAAAATACCTTAGCAAACCCCCCAAAATTAATAAAATTTATCATCAGCAGAACTTACCTGTAAGAAATAGTAAGAGAAGTTCTTTAGTAGAAGAAAAGTTACATAGGCCAGAAACATGGATCTAAATAAAAAAGGAAGAGTCACTGGAAAATAATAGGTCAAGGTCAAATAAAATATATATTTTTTTCTTCTTAATTGCTCTAACATACAACTACTTGCGTATAACAGGAGCAATGTCTTGGGTAATTACAGTACGTGAATAACTGAAATAAAAGAGTGTCACAGGATAGAAAGAAAAAACTGAGGATACTCTGTCATAAAAAACCTGCACTATACATGAGGAGTATGGCATTATTTGAAGGTGAACATAGATTAGTTAAAAATCTGCAGGGTAAATTCTAAGGCAGCCCCTAATTTTGTATAAGAAGTAGTTAGTTGGCATGCTGAGAGTGTAAATAGAAAGGAGTTACATTAAATGCTCAATTAAAGCCAAATAAAGTAGAGAAAGGGAAAAATCAAAGAAGAAAACAACAGACAGAAAACACAAAAATAGTAGATATTAATCAAACAATATTAATAGTCACTTTAAGTGTGAGTGGTCTAAATACTTCAATTAAAGATCCAGAGAGGATAAATATAAGATACAACTGTATGTTGTCTACAAAAAAGTCACATTAGATGTAAACATTCAAATAAATTAAAAGTGAACAGATACAGAAATATATACCATGCTAACATGAATCCAATTAAAGCTGGAGTATTTCTCTTTATTTCAGAGAATCCAGACTTTAGAATAAGGAATGTTATCAGGTATAAGTAGGGAAATTACATAATAACATGAAGGTCATTACTGCAAGAAGATGTGACAATCTAAATGAATACACACCTAACGAGAACATCAAAATATATGACACAAATTCTGATAGAAATAAAAGAAGAAATAGACAGCTCCATTATTCTAGTTAGAGGTTTTAGTAACCTCTGTCAGGAATTGATTTATCAAGCAAGCAGAATATCAGTACTAATCTAGATGATTTAAATAGCACCATTCATCAACATGATCTAATTGTCATTTATAGAATACTTCACTCAACAAAGCAGAATTTATCTTTTTCTCAAGCTTATATGGAACATTCAGCAACATAGATCATATTCTGTGCCACAACTCAAATCTTAACAACTTTAAATTACTGGAAATTACACAAAGTATGTTTTCAGACCCCCAGGGGAATTAAGCTAGAAATCAACAAGGGAAAAATAGCTGGAAAATCCCAAGTATTTGAAAATTAAACAACATTCTTTTAAATAACACATGGATCAAAGATGCCTCATGAAAAATTAAGAAGAAATACTTTCTTTTTTTTTTTTTTTCTTTTTTTTTTTTTTTTTGAGACGGAGTCTCGCTCTGCCGCCCAGGCTGGAGTGCAGTGGCCGGATCTCAGCTCACTGCAAGCTCCGCCTCCCGGGTTTACAGCATTCTCCTGCCTCAGCCTCCCGAGTAGCTGGGACTACAGGCGCCCGCCACTTCGCCCGGCTAGTTTTTTTTTTTTTTGTATTTTTTTAGTAGAGACGGGGTTTCACCGTGTTAGCCAGGATGGTCTCGATCTCCTGACCTCGTGATCCACCCGTCTCGGCCTCCCAAAGTGCTGGGATTACAGGCTTGAGCCACCGCGCCCGGCCAGAAATACTTTCAACTAAATAAAAGTAAAATACAACTTCTCAAAATTTGTGAGATGCAAATGATAATTAGTGGACAGACAGCAAACACACATTAAAATAACAGATGCTCGCAAGATTGTAGAGAAAAGGGAACACTTATACACTGTTGGTGGGAGTGAAAATTAGTTCAACCACTGTGGAGAGCAGTGTGGTGATTCCTCAAAGAGCTAAAAGCAGAACTACCATTCAACTCAGCAATCCCAATACTGGTTATATACCCAGAGGATTATAAGTCATTCTACCGTAAAGACACATGCACGGAAATATTCATTGAAGCACTATTCAGAATAGCAAAGATACAGAATCAAACGAAATGCCCATCAGTGACAGATTGGATAAAGAAAATTTGGTGTATATGCACCATGGAATACTGTGCAGCCATAAACAAGAAGGAAATCATGTCTTTTGCAGGAACATGGATGGAGCTGGAGGCCACTATCCTTAGCAAACTGACACAGGAACAGTAAACCAAATACCACCTGTTCTCACTTGTAAGTGGGAGCTAAATGATGAGAACACATGGACACAAAAAAGGGAACAACAGACACTGGGGTCTACTTGATGTTGGAGGGTGGGAGGAGGGAGATGAGCAGAGAAATGAACTATTAGATACTAGGCTTAGTACCTGGGTGATGAAATAATTTGTACAACAAATATCTGTGACACAAGTTTACCTATATAACAAACCTCCACATATACCCTCAAACCTAAAACAAAAGTTAAAAATTAAAAATTAAAAAATGGTCCTTAGAGCTAAAAAAGGAAAAGAAAAGAAGAAAAATAAAAAAACTATAACCTAAGCTCCCACCTTAGGAAACGAGAGGAAGAAGAACCATTGAAGCTTACATTGAGCAGGAAAAAAATACAGGTTAGAGAAAAAATCAATGAAATTGAAAATAAGAGAACAAAAGAGAAAAATTAATGAAATTAAAAGCTAGTTCTTGGAAAAAAATGACATAACTTATAAACCTCTAACCAGGCTAACCAAGGAAAAAAGGGAGAAGACAAATTTCTAATATCAGAAAAGAACAACAGATAATCATATTGGATCCAATGGGCGTCCAAATGGTAAGAAATACTGCAAGTGACTCCATCCCTACAAATTTTAAAACTTAGATAAAATGGAATTCTTGAAATAAACATACCAAAAAAAAAAAAAAAACCCCCAAAACAAACCAAAAGAAAAAACCTACAACCAACACAAGGAGAAACAGATAACTGAGTAGCCCTACACTGATAAAATAAATTGAATCACTAAGTATAATAATCTTCCAAAAAAGAAGGCATCCATCCTGGGCAATATAGTAAAACGCAAAACCTGGTCTCTCTCAAAAATTAAAAAATTCACCAGGCAGGATGGGGCACACTTGCAGTCTCAGCTACTCAGGAGCCTTACTTGGGAGGACTGCTTTAACCATGGGGGTAAGGAATACAGTGAGCCATGATTGCATCATTGCACTCTGGCCTGGGCAACAGAGCAAGACCCTGTCTCAGAAAACTAAAATAAAATAATAAAATAAAATGGAGACTTCAAGTTCAGATGGTTTTATGGGTAAATTCAGCCAAATATTTAAGGAGAAAAAAATGTTACCAATTCTCTGCAATTTTATCTGGAGAGAACACTTTCTAACTCAATGTATGAGTTCAGTCTTTCCCAGATAATGACATTTCAAGAAAGAAAAACTTCAGAACAGGTATCTCATGGACATAGATAAGAGAGTATTTAGCAAAATATTCAACATTGTACTGGAAGTTCTATCTAGTGCAACAAGGCAAAAATAAAGCTATACATTTTGAAAATCAAAAAATAAAACTTTCTTTGTTCATACATAAAATTATTGTCTATGTAGAATTGCCCCTCTCAGAAAAGGCCTTCCTGGAATTAATAAGCTAAATAGCAATTGGTTTTGTGTATCAGCTTTGTATCCAGTGACCTTGCCATTTAGCTTATTAAATGTATTTATATTTGATATATATATATATATCTCAACAATGAGCAGTGGAATTTAAAATTTAAAAATACCATTTATAATAGCATAAAAATAAGGTATTTAGGCATAAACCTAACAAATATTTACAGAATATGTATTCAGAAAACTACAAAATTCTAATGAACAAAATCAAAGAAGATAGAAATAAATGGAGATTCTCTATTATTTAATTTAAATACAAAATTGTTAAGGTGTCAATTCTGCCCAATTTAATACAAAGATTCACTTAAATCTGTATCAAAATCTTAGTGTACTTTTTTTTTTTTTTTCAGACCAACAGATTCTAAAATTTATATGGGAAACCCAAAAACCTAGAAAATCAACACAACGCTGAACAAAATCAAAACGAGCGTTCATACACAATTTCAAAACTTAGTATAAACCTACAGCAATCATGGCAGTGCAGAACTGGTGACAAATTAGACGGATAAACTCGGAAATTGACCTACACATATAATCAGCAAACTTTCGGAAAAAGTACATGTACTATTCAATGCAGACAGTTTTTTTCAACAAATATAATGTTTATATGTCACCTTTCCTCCAAAAATAAACTATCACAGACCATACAACCTACAGAAAAATATACCTTAAGGCAAAATGTGAAACATAAAAGTTGTAGAAGTAAACATTTTTTAGAAGAAAATCTTTGACATTTTGGGTTTCGTAAGATCTCTTAACACTCATTAGTCACACAACCCAATTTAAAAATGGGAAAAAATATCTAAACAGGCACCTTATCAAAGAAAATATCCAGATGGTAAATAAGTATATGAAAAGATGCTCAACATTATTTGTCACTGGGGAAATGCAAACTAAAACTATGGTGAGGTACCACTCTGCAGAATATTGACAATAGTAAATGCTGGCAAGGATATGAAGCAACAGGAACTTTCATTCATTGCTGATGGAAATACAAAATGGTGTAGCATTATAGAAGCCTGGGAATTTCTTACAAAGCTAAGTATGGCCTTACTTTACAGTCTGGCAACTGGTTTCATAGGTATTTACCCATCTGATTTTAAAGTGTTTATCTGTATAAAAACCTGTGTATAATTGATTATATCAGCTTTATCCATAATTTCCAAAAACTGGAAACAACCAAGATGTCTTTAAAAAGGTGAATCAATGGACAAACTGTGGTGCATTTTCCAGTGCAATACTGTTCAGTGACAAATAGACATGAACTATCAAGTCATGTAAAGACACGAATTTTAATTGTATATTACTAAGTAATGGTACAGGAGTTAAGAATAAATTACGTAGGTAGATAGTGAAGGTATAGAAGTCCTTGGTAAGGTTTTCCTTTTAACGAAAAGCAGCCCCATATCATTTTCTAACAAAGAGCAGCCTGTAAAGTAAAGCTGCAGACATAGTCAAGCTGCAGACATGGACAAGCAACCTAGGAGCTTGCCTGGGTGAATGCTCTCAGGAAAGAGCCAGGTGGGACTAAACATGTTCAAAATGGCGGCTCCATCTTCCCTTCTCTGCCAGCCACGTGCACAGTAAGGAGCAGACAAGATGGCACTGGCCAAGGGGAGAGTTCATTTGCTTAATAGGATTAAGGTAGGACGACCAGCCTTTCCCTACATGCTACGTAAACGTCACACCAGATGGAACCAACATATGAGCCCTACATAAATCAGACATCACCTCCTCAAGCCTGACTATAAAATCTGGCGCATCCCCTGCTGGCTGACTTTTCCTTTCTGAAGCCCCCTCTCTCTCACTGGAGAGAGAGCTATTTTCCTTTCTTTTTCCTTCTCCTTCTTTTGCCCAGTAAACCTCCACTCCTAAACTCCTTGTGTGTGTCCGTGTCCTAAATTTTCCTGGTGCCACACAATGAACTCAGGGTATTTACTCCAGACAACGTAGCTGCTTCAGTAAGTCTGTCTGAAAAGTCTATATCCTGCATGATTCCATTTATAAGATAATCTGGAATAGGCACAAATATTGAGATGGTAAACAAATTTGTGGTTGCCAGGGGCTTGGGGTGGGGATAGGATTGAGCACTTAAAGCACAGCAAGTTTTTCTAGGGTGGTGAAAGGAATCTACATAATACTCAAATGGTAGATACAGGATACTATGCATTTTTCCAATCCTGTTAAAAATGCAATATCCTTGTTATACAACAAACAGGAAACCTTAATGTATGCAAATTTAAAAATCACTTAGAGGACACACGGATGTAATGCAGACTGTGATAAAATATTATAAGTGTATTAAAAATTTATGAAACAACCATCCTAAAGGGGCTGACTTAAGTAACTTTGGAAATGAGTAGAGTCTATAACACTAAAGATCCAAAGACCAGTATATAGCAATGTCTTCTAGTAGATAAGGTTTTTTGTTTTTTTCTTTCCTCACAAAGGTACTGATTAACAATTCTGAAAAGTATATTACAATTGAACAATTATATAAATGGATGGCAGATGGTGGGATCCAGTTTTCTCACTTTTGGAATGGGAGGTTACAGATAAACAGATTAACAAGGAGAAGCCTAGAATAATCCATGTGAAAATGTATTACATTTGGTGAAACCAGTGAACTAATTAATATTTAACTTAATATAGATATGAATAGATGCATTTGAAAATATTTATAGATATGAATATATGGAAGAGTTTGTATGCATACATACATTTCCTTGCACACAGGGCCTGGAAACAGTGGTGCCCCAATAATAATGAACAAACCTAGTGCCCAGATCTTGTTTTCTAATACCTGTCTCCAATAAAAGGAACAGTGCTTTTGGAAAAGTGACTGATTCTAGGACTGGGCAGGAAATGTACAAGATTAGTTTGAAACATCTTATAGCGTTAACAAGGAGGTACTCAAAACAAACAAATAACAACTACGACAAAAACATAGTAACAGGGGTATGTCAAAGAAACACAGGAAGCAAATGAAAGAACCACCAATGGCCAATGCCAGAACAATTAGAGCAACAAATACAAATAAATAACATATTATTGAAGTATATCTCAAGCATAAAATAATTATTCATGAGTCCATACTGACGTAAATAGATGATCAAATAAAAAATACATGGGGAGAAGAGATGAAACTCCCATGAAGAGGAATTCTAAATAATGTATACATATACTCCACTCCCAAAGAGATGGAGCATAATGTCTCACTCTGTGTGAGCAGAGCAAAGTAACTTCTGCAAAGAGGAAAGACTGCAAAAGGGAAAAAAGAGTAGTTTCACAGTAGGGAGCTTGGCAAACACTGTATCAACCGGGTGGTCAAGGTTAACATAATTATGATAAATCGTATTGATAGTATTACCCTGATCTGGTGTGATGAGCATGGCATTTTACTTCTGTGGTCTCCCTCCCCACAATCCATATCCCCAGTCTAATATGAGAAAAGTATCAGACAAATCCAAATTGAGGCACATTCTACAAAATACCTGACCAGTGGACTTCAAAACTGACAAGATCATTAGAAACAAACTGTGAGAGACCATCGCAGCCAAAAGCAGTCTAAAGAGATCTGGTGAATAATTGTAACGTGTTGTCCTGGAACAGAAAACAGAGATTTCCTTGGTATTTTCCAAGGAAATCAGAGTAAAGTATGCACTTTAACCAATAATAATGTATTCATGTTGGTTTATTAAATATGACAAATGTACCATACTAATGTAAAACGTTATCAGGAAACAAATGGTGGAGGACAAGGAAAGTCTCATTTTCTCCTGTTAAAAACAACATTCCATCTTTTCTCCATCGCTTTGAAATATCACCTTTGTAGTTCTCTAAATCCTCTAGATGTGTGTGTGTGTGTGTGTGTGTGTGGATATCCTTTAATCCATTGCTCTGTCTAGTTATGTGTCAGTAACAAATGATCTACTACAATTTTGTAATAGTTTCATTATCTAATGTAGCAAGTTCCCTGTAAGTATTTTTCCTTAAGAATTCTCATCTGTTTCTTTTTCTATTTGAATTTAAATTGTAATTAACTTGACTAATTTTACGAATATATAACAATAAGTATTTTAATTGACTGTATTAATTTATGCATTAATTTAGAAACAATAGAAATTTTCTAAATATTAATTATTCCTATGCTGTTAGAAGGATATATATTTGTTTATATGTCTTGGTTTCCTTCAGCAAAGTTTTAACATTTTCATCATTTGGATTCTGCAAATCTATTAAGTATTTTGCTAAGTATTTTATCTTTTTGGTCTGATATTCATAGTATTCCATCTTGCATTTATTTCCTAAGAGATTTTTGTTTGAACAAAATTGACAACTATTATGTTTTGCTTAATAAAACTGTAGTCAACCACCTTCTGCCTGTTCTTAAGTTTTCTAATGATTTTTGGTTGGCTGTGCTGAGATTTTCAGGTTTACAGTAATCATCTGCTCTGAAAATGGTAATGCATGTCCTTTCTTTTTTCCAGTTGTCCTCTGTCACCTAGACTGCCGCACAGATGTCAGTTCAGTTTCTTGTCTCACCACCCAAGGTAGGTCATTTCCTAATCCCATCTCTTTTCCTTCCTAATTTACTTCCTCGGTGTAATTGCACACACAAATTCCAGCAATCTTCTGGAAAAGAGTCTTTGAGATATACCTTTTCAAGATTTTACATGTCCAAAAATGTCTTTATTCTCTTTACACTCATTGAGTGAAAGGTAATTTCATGTTGAATTTTGAAGCCATGTCTCCACTGTCTTTTTTGCTTTTCTTGTTGTCCTTATGAAGTCGATTAAGCCATTTTGTTTTCTCAGTTTTTCTAATGTGATAACTTTTTTACTAATGCTCTCTGAATAGTTCTAATATTTTTAATTTGCCAATTTTTCTTGAAATTTCTGGATGTTGTTGTTTGGAGGAAGACTTTTTAAAGTCTTTTAACTCCGTGCTGAGAAGTCAGTGGGTCTTTTCTTTGTATCTGGAATTCATGTTCTTCAATTATTGAATTGTTTTTTGTATTTTTAAAAATAAATTTCCATCCGTCTTTTTTATAATTTTTTTGAAGCGTCTTTCAATTGTATGTAGGACCTACTTCATTAGCCCTGTAATTTCCACATTTTTTCTCATTAAATTTTTGTCTTGTCTCTTTGTTTACTGTCTTTTAATATGACCTCATAGTGATGGTACAGTCCTTCCATTAAATATTGTATTATCATTTTTAAGAACTTTCAATGTTTTTTATAAGAATTTAAGAATTTTCCATGTTTCTTTTCTGATAGTATCCTATTCTTCCTTCACCATTGCCATATATTATCTGATTGAAGCAGTGATCACATTTTATTTGATTTTATCTACTGCTGCTCCAAGCATTTGTCTGTTTTCTTTTCGTTGTTGGTTTTTTTGCTTTGCTTGTTAGTTTTGCTGCTCCAAACATTTGTCTCTGTGTATTCAAAGTTTCTTTCCTCTGTTTGTTTTGATTTTTGTCTTTTTTCTTAGAGGTTCTTGAAATATGTAGTAGCTATAGACTGTTTTTATTCAAAAGTGTGCCATTAAAAAGTTAATGGAAAACACACCAGTCCTCCAGGGGGTGAGAGTAAGGACTGCATGTGTCCCCAGTTATTTCCAAGGCTAAAAGGAAAGAGACAAGTAGTAGGTTGAAAGGGGGTTCTCAGAGCTCAGTATATATGTGCTCACTTAATCCTTTATTTCTACTAAGGAGCCTCACTTCTTCCACTATGCCATCACTAATCATTCAGTGAGGAAGTGAGTTCAATTTCTCCTGAGGATAACCTTGTCTATTGCTAAGATTAGGGGTAGTTACTGGCAACTCAGGAAATGAAGGGCTTCTTGGAGCCCAACTCTTTTCTATAAAGACTCAAAATAAATCCTTCTTTATTCAGCCCTATAAGTCTCCCCTTTTCAGAGGAGTCTTATGCTTCTAATTCCTGAGACACTTTGTTGTGTTCTTCAGGGTGGGTTCAGAATGCACCTTGGTTATGTTTGACTAAAAAAAGGAATGGGCAGGATATATCTATTTATTTAAAGCCTGAGAAAAAAATCATTAAGAAAATACAGAGCTAAACACAAGGAACTTGACATAGGAATCCCAAACCCACAGGTTGGAGAGCAGGGATTTTAAGAACCAAAGAGTTACTTAAATTCACCAACAACTGATTACACTAATTACATGTCCAGAAGAAATATTTTAAAATCTGGAAGATTTGTTTGAGTGAATTCTTCAAGGCAACGAGGGAAAAGCAACAGTGGTTTGGTACATTTTTAGAAGAAAACCCCACGAATGACAAATAACATTCTCCCTGACTTGGTCATTGAGTACAACTTGCATTTTGGGAATCTAGAGTCTCTTGGAAGCTCAGGGATGGGTGCAATGTAGAGACTAAGTGGTTTCAGGGCCAAAGAGAGGGCTTGTGGTAATAGCTGGCAGAAGCCATGCCTAGTGGGCATGTCCATGTCTGGGGGAGTAGTGAGACACACTGGTGGACTGAGCTTATTCTAACAGAAAAGCCCAGGGAGACTGAGATGCCTAAAAGGTCCATACACAGAAGAAGCAATTCCTGGTAAACTAGTATGGATGTCCTGGAAGTATGTTTTACTTAAACAAATGTGGGTCTGTGATCTATCAATTTGCAAACATATTTGTAAGAGACTTAACTGCTTAGGCAAAAACAGAGACAATTTGTGCTACGTGATAACTGAGATATTGGGACTTTAGAGTAGCCAGTCTTTGTGCCTGTATCCACATCCATCACTCTTGTGGAAATAAGGCATAGAATGGTGAGGATGTGGTGGTTTTGCATCCAAATGCGGCACTTAAGCTGTTGCTCAGCTGCCTGCTACAGAGAAAAACCCTACTTACCTTTGCTCTACTTGGCGAACATGCATGTTCTGCAGAGAGGAAGTGCATGTATTTGCCTTCAAAAAAAGTTTTGCAACCATTAAAGAGGAAAAGAGGGTTTCTTCCTATAACCAATGTTCAGGAGCCAGCCAAGCTCCTGAGGTCATAGACTCAACATACAGTGCCTGAGTAGACTCTGTGCTTGATTCGTATTCCAGTGCTACAGGCAGTCCCTTGACCACTGTCCAACCTTTTCCCAGCCCACCTTCCAAGTCTTATATCTATCTGCTTCAGGGCACCGAAACTATTGGACTGTAGTCCTGAGAGATACAGGAAGTTAAGTAGCATCAGACTACAATGTATAGTTAAATTATGTACCCCTGCAGATATAATAGAGTGATTTAAATAGTAGGGAAATAATGATTAGAGGGCATAGAAAGAAATACAACAGTCACTCCCACAAACTTTGATAATGAAGTAGAAATTTTGCAGTCATGTCGTGGGGAGGAGCATACACTAATTTAAAGCTTGGGGAATGTGATCCTAACCTCCTTGTTCAAATCAGAACACTGACACTTACCCAGTGAAAGACTAAGACATTCACCACCTTGGTTTCCATACTGTATTAGTGCATTTCCCTCTGCAGACAAGTGATACCGTTTGCTACAATACACACTTATAAGTTAGACCATGAACGGATCAGATAAAATCATGGAGGCTAGGAATATTAAGAAGACACACTAGTCCTATCATATTTCTCGTGGATTTTAAGAGTACACAGACAAAATTAACCATCAAAGACTTTTATTGAATAACATAGATGGGTTTTCTTAATGCATATTATTACTGTATAAGTAAGAGGCAATGCTTACAATGAAATTTGTTTGATTTACAGTTTGGGTCCCCAAAAATCCTAGAATAATTTTAACACATTTAAAAATCAACATCATGGATATGAAAATCTAGAATATCTCTAGAATAATTGGAATATTTGTCAATACTGCACTCAGGTTCCAACATACCCATGATACATTATAAATGGAAAGAATTTAGAAATCACTTACATTTATCTATACATTGTATAAGCACTGGCAAAAGATGAGTAGGTTAAAATCTGAGCACCTAATCATGTTAAAATCTGGAACACAGGACTCATTGCTTGTATCAATTAAGAGAGGTATGGAAATTGGGCTGAAACCTCTAGTCCTGTTGACTACGCCTCTTAGCCCATCCAGATAACCATCCAGATTCATAGGGTGGGTTTCTCCAGCATTAAGATTTCTTAATGTTAGAAAAAATTATCTGTCCTCCGCGTTGCCTGGCTCATGTCATCATTAAATTCAATATAATTGCCACACATTTGAAATGTTTCATGTTGTCTTTTGAATACCCATGCTGCCATAGGTGTCCTTGTTAATTGGACATGCTTTTTATCCTCCCCATATTTTTTATTTTTTATTTTTTTGAATGTCGAGAATGGTTCACCTAAAGAGCCTCTTGCTCACATGAATATGTCAGGTTTTTTGTTGTCGTAGTTTTCAGTGTTTTCAATTTTATGCTGGTTGTTTAAAGATCACCTGGGGATTTTGTTCAGAATACAATTGTTGTACCCCTTCCCTAGGAGATACTGTATTTTAGACCAGGAAAATATCAAACAAATCTGTTTTAAGGGGAACCTGTTTCCCAGGGGATTCTGCAGTGTGCACCTGTTCTTGCACAAGTGGACCATCTAAAGTCCAGAGAGGTAAAGTAATTCATTTAACATTTCACAGCTGCTCTATGCACAGGCCAGGACTAATATGCAGGGTTCTCCATTCACTGACTGGTTTTCTTAACCTACAATACTTTGAGCAAAGAAGACTGCTTATTTCTCCTACAGAACGTCAGGGAGATGGTTGCGGATAGTATACTGGTTCTTCCTGCTTTTAAGCCCTCCTTCTTAGATCTCAACCTCATTGTGCTAGTCTCCTAAAACATAAGACTTTGCTAAGTCTCTTCCAAAGGAGCATCCTAGGGCACCATGCTGGGCACCTATGTCTGATCATTCATCAAGCATTTTTTGTCGAAAGCCAGTGACTTGGCTCACTTCTGCACACTGCACCAGAGAGCTTCATTTGTGCTGATTACCCTGCATTTCACATAAAAGTCATTAAGAATTCTGTTTCAGTGAATAAAAGAATGTAAATGAGGTAATTATGAGCTCCACTTACCTTACTAACCCTGTGCATTGTGCAATCATTAATGCTTTCACATGATCTGTTCATTGGAAAAATCAGATGGAAAGCAATATTGTTGGGAAAGAAAATAGTATTGAGGGTTATTCTGTGGTTGAATTTTTTTTTCAATTTGGGAGAGTTAGGGAGACTCTTTTAATGTAAGCTGTAAAAAAGACAGTTTGAGAAATGGCTGCATAGTGCTGCTTTTAACCCCCAACTCCCCTTTGCATAAATTAACTTCAAGTTGCAAAGGTTTTCTCATAACAACATTTTACACTTGGAAAGCAGCATTCATCTAAAGAACTCTTTAAGATACATCCATATGATTGTTTTTACTTACTGGACAAATGCATCTCCCCACACAGCACAAGTTGCTGTGTTAAGAGAGCAGAATAAAGTTGAGGTGCTTAAATCCCTGGGTAGGGAAACAGTGTGGCACTCAAATCTGACCTTGGCCAGCTTTCTTTCTTTCCTACCCATAGTGAGCACATTGCTTTTGTTGTCCCTGTGCGTCTGCTTGTGAATCCACTTCCGGCCTTCGTGTAATATTGATCTGTCTTTCCAGGTGGCCTACTAGCCTTGTTATAAGAGTGGGCACCACATTGCCCAGACTTACCTAATCATATGTGTCCCACTCCGTGATCAATGTGAGTTATGCAGGTAGAAGCATGTGACCCCAGTAATTCCACCAGAGTAAACATTTGGGTGGATGTGATATATGGGTATGGAAGACAGATGGTCTCTCTTCCTTTTGGATTGCAAGTCATACAAATGTAGGCTTGGGGCTGCCAGAAACCATGTTTCCTGACACATGGAGAAAACCTGACGGAGAAGAAGTCCATGCAGTCATGTAGAGAGGAGCAGAGCTGAGAGATAGAGACAAAGTCAGCATCCTCATGGCAGCCTCTACATCCACAGGGCTGACTGTGCCCAAAGTCTGAACATTCCTAAGGCTTTCTGGTCAAGTAGGATCATTAATTTCATTTTGTGGAAAGCCAGTTTTAATAAAGCTTTTAAACATCACAAACAAGAGGGTTCTCATTAATAGAAAAATGGGTACTTCCAAGGAAGGCGTTATGCATGACAAAGCCTAAAATAGGAACAAGATCAGATGGAAGTGAGGTGAAGGTCGGAGGGAGAGGTAGTCCCTCTTTTTTAGCTGGAAAATAGCCAGTCTCCATTATGTAGAAGACAAACCATTGGAAACTGCTCTCTATTTAATCTAACTTGTACTAAATACTACTTAGTTTATATTACTGGGATATTGGGTAAGAAATGTTGAGATGCAATAGGCTGTTATGGTCTTTGGTAAGGTGCAAAATTAATCATCGTCATCACTGGTCTCAATTTACCTGTTGGAAAAGGAATAGTATGTACCAGAATGGACCTTTCTCTTACGGCTAATGACACATTATTACTGAAGGCCAAACGATTAGTGGAACTGCGGTTGGTATGAGCAAAGATGGGACATAAGATTTGGAACCAGAAGATAAGGACGTGGGAAAGGCCAAATACATAGGAACCAGACTAAACTTCCTGTGTGCATAAACTCCTAGTCTAGTAGATAATATTCCCCTGAAAATCACCCTCCACTGGGATCTAGCCTGGTGGCAGAGAACAGATTATCTCTGCCTTAAACAACAAGCTGAAACCAGGGTGGAAACCATTAGTGGAATGTTCAGGGGATGGTCAAAGTCTTGATGCCTGTTGCTAAAACATAGAAACTGTAAAAGTAAATTACAGTTTACTTCAGCAGATTTCTGGTACCACTTACTGACCAAGAAAAAATATACACCAATAGCTTACTAGAGTTTTTAAGCTGGCATATTACTGGATTTCTTCCCAAGTCTGGTAAACAAAGATGTGTGACTGCCATCTCAAAAACTGGGCATTACCACCTCCTCCCCGGGTATTGTTAGGAAGGACAATAAACTCTGAAGAGCCTCTTATAGGGTAGAACTGGAGTCAGCCAGATTGACGAGCTGGGTTGACAAGTTAGACTGTATATATAGCATTCATTCCACTTCCTTTCTTCTTTATAGAATCCTGATTTTGTTCAAAGATTCCTGCTTTCTCCACACAGCATATGATTCAGAGGACGCAGCAAACCCTCCCAGCTCTAGCAATATGAACCAATTATAGCAATTAATAGCACTGACAGTGATTTATTTAGGTATAAACATGTACCTAATTCCTAGACACATATTACTTTGAGGGGAGGGGAAGTTTTGTCGGATATTCTGGGAAAAGTTTCATTTTCATTAAGAAACAGTTCCTCTGACCTTTGGAACAGGTGACATCTCCACTTCATCTGGATGTGGCACTGGAATTCCAGCAACCACCTTGTGACAAGCCTGAGGATGAAAACATCACACCCAGAAGGACAAAGCTAAGACAGTCATGCCCAGATACCAGAGGTACTATGAGCAGTGCTTGGCCCTACCTATGAATCTCTTGTTTTATTCAGTAACAAACCCTCTTATGGTTTTAACCAATTTTAATCAAAACTTTGTTTCTTTTTGCTGCTGAAATCTTCCTGATTGATAAACTGCCACAACATTCATCCCACTTCAAGAAAGAGAATCTTTGCTTTCCTTATCAAGCAAGAGGCAGTGAATTCTATAAACAGTTGCCACTTTCCTACATGATAGTTCAATAGAAGTTATTTCATTTCATCCCATCATAATTTACTGTGAATTTTGAGGGTAAGGCAGGTTTTTGTTTATCCATCCATGTAGCCAGATGCTGAGGAACTACACGTAGAGTTAACAAGAATAATGCCCCACACTCAGGGATTCTAGATATGAAACAGAACGGAATACAAGAATGTGTCTTCAATTTCTGTTTGGGATGGAAAGGGAGCAAATGTTTTTGTTGTACTGGTGGTGGTTTGTTTTATGAGAGACAGTTAGAAGAGGAACTATTGAAATTATGTCTTATGCAGATGACATTGTAATCTGACAGACTCCATTGCTTGCAGAAACAACCACAGCCCCATTGCAGGACTGTCCATCACAGCCCTACCCCTCGCACCACCCCAATCATGGCATGCAGCTCAAACTAGACTAACCACTGTACCTGGATGAAGTACATAATACATTGTTTGGTGGGGAGAGTGATGTGTAGTAATGAGATATCCAAGTAGGTCTAATCAAGGTCCTTATATGAAGATATTTGATATATAGACATTTGAAGGCAGAAGGTTTATCCTTTTAGATTGGCAGGCAATATGGGTCTAGGCTTGCCATTTTTAGTAGCCATCTTTTCTACCATATGGAGAGAACCAGCCTTACAATAAATTCAACACATAGCAGGAAGAAGAGCCGGAGAAGAGAGAAAGATAAATAAACATATATTGTTTGAGTCCCTCTATCCATCCATGTGTAATGGTCGCTAACTTTGTAGCTATATGTGACAATATATCTCTTGTTTGGCCTAAGCTACTTCTGTCTTTGTTTTGTTTGTTTGTTTGTTTGTTTTTCTTAAAAAGAGTCTTGACTAATATAACATCTAGTAAAACAACACACGAGGAACAATATCAAAATAATTAAATAAAGGTCAATGGAAGACCAAGCAATATTTGATTAGCTGAGACTTCATCCCCCAAAGTAACTAAAAGTCAGCAGCTTTAGTAAACAGGACTATAGAGGATCATTTTTCCTTTGGTAATTAGATACAAAAACAACTTCATCTGTCTCAAAACTTCTAGTGTTAAATACAAGCATCTGATCTTGTTGCCCTGATTTAAAGAAAGACCAAATCTAATGCACATCTATTGCACAAAGTAAATAAACCAGAAGAGAAATGTATTTCCTCTACAAGCTATTTATACTTCCAAATTCCATCCACTAGTAAACTTGAGCAAATAAACAACTTTAAATATTGCTCCTTAAAGCAGGAGAGTTGGGGGCAGAGAAGAGCTACTTTCTTTGCTGGATTCTAATATAGGTATGGGAAGCAGATGATGGGCTGATTCCTACACAAATAATGTACATCAGTGATAGGATGACATATTTGCTCAGCACAAAACAAAATGATTATAAAGTAAAAGGGTATGTCAAGCCAATTATTTTGTATGTTGCTGACTGTTACGTGGGCCTATAAATTGGAATTTTTTTTTTTTTTTGAGATGGAGTCTTGCTTTGTCACCCAGGCTGGAGTACAGTGGCGTGATCTCAGCTCACTGAAACATCCGCCTCCCGGGTTCAAGCGATTCTCCTGCCTCAGCCTCCTGAGTAGCTGGGATTATAGGTGCACACCACCTCGCCGGGCTAATTTTTTGTATTTTCAGTAAAGACAGGGTTTCACCATTTTGGCCAGACTGGTCTGGAACTCCTGACCTCAGGTGATTCACCTGTGACAGCCTCCCAAAATGATGGAATCACAGGTGTGAGCCACTGTGCCCTGCCGGGCTTATAAACTGGAATTTGCATTCATAAAAAAAAAAAAAAAAAATCTTTTGAGGTCTCCATTTCCTTATCTGAGTTAGATAAGAAAATCTCCAAAATCCTCTGTTTAACACTTTAATGTTACTCTTGTGGAATTTTATGTGATATATGGCTAAGTAATTTGGTTAGAAGGCATGAGGATTCTCTCGAGTGATTCTCTCTTAACTCTAGGTCAGAAGTGGTCCCCTGCTTCTAGCTCCCAACCCTGATATTCCAGCACTCTCTGCAGGCGTTGTTGCCAGGGCATTTGGTGTTGAGATAAGAGAGGAGGACGATATGCTTGAGTTAATGGCAGACACTCATCAAGAAGAGCAGGGACATTAACACTGACGTCGTCCTCCAAACTAGAAAATTCTTTTCAATGGCACTTTCTGTTTAATAACCTTGTTTAGATTCCTACTGCTTACTGCATTCAATTTATCTTACAGAGTTTGTTAAATATGCCCCAACATATAATTTCAGTCTCTTCTACATCCACCCACAAATGTTATATCACTGCCAAACATTTCCTTGCCAAATATGTCTCTTTCATATTCCACTCTCACTACCTAAAATTCTCTTGGCCTTATTTCTCTACCAAGAAAATTTCCATTTATCCTGCAGAACACAATTTCAAGGGAACCGCTGTTGAGTACAGTCATCCTCCCATTTCCAGTGAGTATTAGGTTCTGATTTAAAACTTCACTTGCATCTTACATGGTCCACTCTTCACTAAACTGCAATTTATTTATGAATAACTTCAATAACTTCCATCCTCAATGTCTAGGGACTCTTAATTTATCTTTATGTCACCCTGTACCATATCTGACCCTTAAGAGAGACTTTATAAGGATTTACCAAATTAATTAATGAATTAAACGATTGTGGAGTACATAGAGTTTAGGAGAGGAAAGAGCATAGCTGACCTCATAGAAGTGGAAATGAAAATAAAACAGAGGGAGATGACCCAGGAAAAAGTGAACAAAGAGCAGGTTAAATCGTCTGGAATCTCCTGTCATCTAATAAATCTAAAACAGTGTTTATCGAAACCGGCTGTGTGAAAGGCATTTTTATTTGCCCTAAAGTGCTCATTCTCTGATAACTTAAATTTTATTATAGTGAGCTGACTTAAATACAACTGTGAAATGACAATATAATGGAAAACAGATGATAGTTGTTGAAAATAGAGAGGTCAGAAAGAGTGAACATAGCCAGAACAAGTCTTCGTAAAGGACATAAGACTTGAGTTTTACATGGAAGACTAGGCAGGATCTACACAGAATCATTAAATAAGGAATATTAAAGTTATTAAAGTTGGAAAGACCTTTACTGATCCATTGAAATGGAAGCTCCAAGGTCACAGAAATTCTGTCTGTATTGTTTTTCATTTCATTCCCATTTTCCACAACTTTACCTGAACATAGTAGATGCATAATAAACAGTTGTTGAGTAAAAGAGTGATTCTAATAGCCCACTGCCTCCATTCTTCCGGTGAGCGAAATTATAGGATGTTAGCACATAACAATTAGTTCAAGGGCTTTAGAGTTAGAATGCCTGGGATCAAATCATGACTTACCTAACCTCTCTGAGCCTCAGTTTTATAACCTGTAATATGAAAATAGTAATAGGACCCATTTCACGCAGTTTTACGAGTACTTATAAAGTGCCTGGAGTGTAGTTGGTACTCACTAAACGTTATCTACCACAATTACGTCACAGTCATTAACACATGATAGATTAAATTAGAATCCATGTCTTCTGATTCCCAGTCCAGTCTTATTTTACATAGATTAGAAAGAAAGTATTTCTTCTTGACAAAAAAGAAGGTTCAGTAGAACTGCAAAATGGTTTTTGCCAGGAGCATGGGTTGAATAGTTATTGATATGGAGAGAACACACACGCACACATATAAACTCCACTTTGATATCCAGGGAATGGAACCGTTCATTGAATATAAATTCTACCATCCATAAATGCCTGCAGGAACTCTGGATCATGTCAGTTTCCGTGCATCTCATCTCATTCCCATCATCCAGTACCTGCCTCTCCAAGGACACAGGGACACAGGCACAGTGATGCTGAAAGAGAAACCATCTTGCCAGAGGCTGGCGTGGAACCGTGACTGCGGTGAAAACTGAAGGAAGAGGAGTCGAATGAAGCCCAGTGAGCTGACCTGAAGCGTTTGAAGGTCCCGGACAACCTTACTCAAATATGAACTCGAGGTTCAAAGGAACCTTGGTATTTTGTACCTGATGCTGAAATTACTGAAATATCTGACATGAACTATAAGAGTGAGTTCAATTTTTGTCATGAATGCTAAAAGGAAGGTGAAGATAAATGAAAAACTTGAGCAAAAGTATAACAGCAAATGCTTTTTAAATTTGAGGGAATTAATTTTATAGAAAAAAATAGACACAATACAATTTAAAATTTTTACTACGCATTTGAACTATGCTTATTTTGCATAATAAATGAGATGGTCAGCACTTTGTAATTTCTGTTTTTTAAGGAAAATGTATTTTAAAGGCTCATTAAAGGTAACCTAGCCTAGCTGGTCATCAGAAAGCTCCCAGAAGCCAAAATGTTGATGATTTAAGCATAAATGAGTCAGAAATGTGTGGTTGCAATTTCCTTTCCAATGAATGAGAAAAAATGCTCCTGGCAAAAACCATTTTGCAATTCTACTGAACCAGAACCTCTGAAATACACTCTGAGGCACAAATCACCTGGAGCAGTGTTGAAGGAGACAGCAAGGTGCTGGCAGAGAGAAGAAGGTAGAAGAGATTTACTCGGTTATGTGTCTTTTATTCAATTCTCTGACTGAGAGTCTTAATGTAATGATAGCTATTCTTTTCCACATGGCAGGAATGTGACAAAATAGAATTGTTAGTTATTCTGCAATCCTATGGGAAACATGTTTTTTACAGAGCTATGGAAATTGCAACCCTTAGGAATAGCATTATTGTAATAAAATGTGAGGGGAGGCTAGTCTTAATTGAAACTTTCTTAAAATCAAGAGAATTAGTAACGGTTCAGTTCATTTCAAATTGATGTGTTAGAAACTTTAGAGATTATTTGTGCAGCCAGCATAGGAGACTTACTTAGAGGCACTGTTAGTAATTATGCAAACTGTGGATGGAGTTTTTTAAAAAAGATTTTTCTTTTCTTAAGTTGACCTGAGTTTTTATTTGAGAGTGAAAATATTAACCTCATGTGGTCGGGAGACTTTATCTAATTGGATTTGAACATGATTCTGATCAAGAAACATATATTTTCCCATTTGGAAGCCTGGACTGGAGATAATTGCAGGAGACTGAGAGTACACATTGGTGATTTTCAATACAGACACAAAGGATTAGTATAGAGGTTAAACCTATTTTCCATACAGTATTTAAGTGACTTACGTGATGAGATCAGGTCCCAAAGGACATCTTAATTTGCTAATAATGGAAAACCATGGAGGATCAAGCCATCCCAGGGACACTGAAAAGATTTAGCAGGATTTATGCGGAGCAGAAATGGTAAGTACCAACAAACACATGTCATTCCTGTCCAGTTTTATAAAATGGCAAAATTAGTTTCTGATATACAAAGACGTGAGGATGTCATTCCAGTAGTGAATGAGTGGGAGGATGGAAAGAGAGGTAAGAATTGAAACTGAGCAATGTAAAAAGTGATATTCTAGTACCACATTTACAGTCTCTTTATATAATTATGTGATATATATATAATTAGAATTATGGATCTGGTATTTTGGACTCTATTTTCCTAAAGAAAAATGATATATTAATAATCTTCCATATATTTACCACTCACTAAATATGTGTTGATTGGATGAGATTTATAGAATATTTTTGGAGTTTGACTTAGATGACATTAAAGAAGATATTGAGAATGAATTTTATAAATCAAGTGGTGTGACGTATTAGTTCAGGTAACATTAGTTGGTATAACCAACAAACTCAGGAAATTTAAGATGACTAAAACTCATAGAAATTTATTTGAGTCTAAAATAGGTGTTTTTGATTGGGAAACAGTCCTCGTTGTTATTCATGGTCCCAGGCTTTTTAAAGTTTTTTTGGTTCAACATCTCACAGGGCCTTGGGTTCCCTGCTGAGTCTTCTCCATCCAGCTGCATAATGGGAGAAAAGAGAGTGGAGAAGTCACACCTGCCTGGTCACCTAAACCTATATGTGATGTAATTCACTTCTGCTCACATTTCATCAGTAAGAACTGGTTACATGGCCCTAATTACAGCAAGAAGGCTAGGAAATATATTCCATGAGGGGCAGCCACTTCCAGCAGTAACTGGGAAGCATGAATCTTTGGTAGTCAACTATTTGTCTGCCACAGTTCACCCCTTTGGCCACTAAATATGTTTTTGTAACTTTTTTCCCACAAATAAAATATAGATAAACAAAGGGGAACAACTTCAAATCAAACATAACGCTTCCTGTTCAATGTCTAGGATCTCTTTATCAGATCTATATATGTGTGGCTCCACTGATATGGCAATTTATCAATTAAAATATGATTGTCCCCTAAACACCTCCTACTATAAAAAGAAGAAGCAGGGTCAATATAATGAAATTAGAGTTTGCTTTTCTTAAAGGAAGGAATGGGAGACACAGAGAAGTCCCTGATGTATAGCAATGGTGAGTTCTTTCAAAATAAGCATTTTGAAAGTAGAGTGGCATTCAGTTTTTTAAAAATATAGTATCACATACTACTTATTATTTGATGCCAGGGATTAAAGTTTGGGTATTTTGACATTTGAAGCATGACTAAAACAAGGACACCAATGTCCCCAGATTACAAGGAAAAATACTCCATTAGACTGACGCACTTTTCAGATTTATATGAAAACATGCCTCCTCCCACACGCATACGGAGACACCTTGGTAGCACTGGAAAATTTTAGTTTTTATTTTATTGTATTGTTTATTTATCTTTGATAAAGAGTCTCTCTCTGTCACCCAGATTGGAGTACAGTGACACAATCTCAACTCACTGCAACCTCTGCCTCACGGGTTCAAGCGATTCTCCTACCTCAACCTCCCAAGTAGGTGAGATTACAGGCGCCTGCCACCACCCCTGGCTAATTTTTGTGTTTTTAGCAGAGACGAGGTTTCACTATGTTGTCCAGGCTGGTCTTGAACTCCTGACCTCAGGCGATTCGCCTGCCTCAGCCTCCCAAAGTGTTGGGATTACAGGCGTGAGCCACCACGCCCGGCCAATAGCCCTGAAAATTAATGATGCAGTGGATACAACTGCCTCATTTGTTATTGGTCCCATTTCTAAATTGGTCACTTAGGTGGTAATAACATAATGTATGCTCAAAAGATATAAGCAGTTTTAATGAACCCAGACCCCCTATTACAAAGAAATGTTTTTCCGTTCGAATCTTTCCTCTTTGCCATGCTGAGTTCTTTCACAGGGGCGACTGGAAAGCCTCTTGCTAGTTTAGTCGCTGTCAGACATTTTCATCCAGTGGGATTTACACCCTGGCCATTTCTGGTTCTGTGTCACTGAATTGGCCAGGAAACTCTAGTAACACAAACACATTTTTATATCATTTCCAACTTTCTCCTGCACTTGGTGCCAATATTTGATTATCTGCTCTAACAGAGGGGAATAGAAAATACAGAGAGATCCCAAAGTCATTTATATTTGGCTTTAGAGTATAATGACAACTTTTCAGGTTTCACCTCTTTTTCATGCAGTTTTAGTTAGACTAATATTAAAATAAATTTATGTCCCCAGAAAAAAATAACACCACGTTGGTTGAGTGTCAAGAAGAAAAGTAATTCAGTGCTAAAATTCTGTGATAGATAATCTACAATGTGGAAAAGTTACTACCAGTCAATCAAGAATTGATGACTAAATTGATTTTTTTCTTGTTTTTGACCACTTTATTGCAATATGATTGACGTACAAAAAGCTGAACATATTAAGTGTATACAACTTGATGAGTTTGGAGATAAATGTGCACCCATGAGACTATCACCACAAACAAGACCATAAATTTCTCCATCACCTCCCAGAGTTTCCTTCTGCCCCATTTTTAAATTTTTCTTTTAAAATTAATTTTTGTTCTCTTGTGGTAAGAGCATTTAACATAAGATCCACTCTCTAGAAAACTTTTAAAGTATAAATTATTGTTAACTATAGGCCCCAAATTGTACAGTAAGTACTTTTTACTCCAGAACCTACTCATCCCCCACAACCAAAACTTGGCACCCTTTGACCAACACTTCTTTACTTCCCCTCTCCTCAGCCCCTGGTAAACACTGTTGTACTCTCTGGTTCTATGAATTTGACTATTTTAGATTTCTCATTAAAGTAGGATCATGTAGTATTTGTATTTCCAGGTCTGATTTATTTCACTTGCCACAAGGTCCACTAGATCTATCTATATTGTCGCAAATGGCAGGATTTCCTTTTTTATGGCTGAATAATAATCCATTGTATGTATATATCACATTTTATGTATCCACTCATCTGTGAATGAACATTTAGGCTGCTTTCACATATTGGCTACTGTAAATAGTGCTGCAGTGAATATGGGAGTACAGATATTGCTATGATGTACTGATTTTATATCCTTTGGATATATAGCCAGAAGTGAGATTGTTGCATCAAATGGTAATTCTATTTTTAAATTTTTTTTGAGAAATCTCCATACTGTATTCCACAATGGCTGTACCAATTGACATTCCCAATAATAATATACAAAGGCTCCCTTTTCTCCACATCCTGCCAACACTTTGTTATTTTTGTTTATAATAGACATTAAACAGGTAGGAAGTCGTATGTCACTGTGGTTTTGATTTATTTCTCCCTCGTGATTAGTAATGTTGAGCATATATTCGTGTACCTGTTTGTCTCCTTTGGTGTAATGTCTATTGAGGTCCTTTTCTCATTTTTAAAACTTGAGTTAGTGTTATGTATTATTATTATTATTTGGTCTTGAGTTGTAGCGCTTCCTTACATATTTTGGAAATTGTATAGTTTGCAAATATGTTCTTTCATGTTTTCTCTTATGTTTGGCCTTTTCATTTTGTTGATTGTTTATTCTGTTGTGCAAGACCTTTGTGGTTTTAGGTAACCCTACTTACTGATTTTTGCTTTTGTTGCCCGTGCTTTTGGTGTGAGATCCAATAATCATTGCCAAATCCAATCTCATTGATCATTTTTTCCTGTTTATTCTAAGCATTTTATTGTTTCAGGTTTTACATTTAAGTCTTTCATCCATTTTGAGCTGATTTTTGTGTATGGAGTAAGATAAGGGTTTAATTTAATTATTTTTAATTATTGTGGTTTCCTACACCATTTATTGAAAGTATTCTCTTTTCCCCATTGTGTATTTTTGGCACCCATGATAAAGATTAGTTGACCACACATACATGGGCTTATTTCTGGGATCTTTATTCTATTCTATTAGATTATATGTTTGTTTTTAAGACCACTTCCATACTGTTTTGATATCTTAGGCTTGATAATATATTATGATAAGAGGGATTATGATGCTTTAAGCTGTTGTATTTTTACTCAAAATTGTTTGCGTTTATTAGGGTCTTTCGTGGTTCCATAAAAATTTTAGGATTTCTTTTTCTATTTCTGTAAAAAGTGCTATTGGTGGATTGGCTCATAGAAAATAATTTTATATAATTTTTAATTTATAATTTTTCTATTTTTAAATTTTACTTGTTTTTTTACTTTTTAAACTGTTTTTTAAAAAAGCAAAGACACAAACACACACATTAACCTAGGCCTACAGAGGGTCAGTATCATCAGTATCACTATCTTCCACCTCCACATCATGTCCCACTGAAACATCTTCAGGGGGACAAACACACACATGAAGTTGTCGTCTTTTGTGATAACAATACCTTCTTCTGGAGTATCTCCTGAAGGACCTGCCTGAGACTCCTTCCGAAGGTGTCACTCTTGTCAGAAATATATCCATGGTGGTTTGCTTGTTTTTGTATTTTTTTTCCTCATCACAGATTTGCTTGTAAGTAGATAATACACATGAACATTGCTCCCTATTAATGAAAACCTTTTGGTATTGTGGTTCATGGTTTAGAACTTTTTAGGGAACTTGTTGAGTTATGCAAAAGCTTCTGATAAACTACTCACGTGAATTTACTTGAAAGTTCTTCTTTTTCTTCTCTTACAGTTTCCTTTTCTTTTGACTTTTCTTCAGCTAGCCATTCTTGTTCTAGTTCCAACCACTCCTCGTTAGTCAATTCTTTAAGAACCAGCGAAGCTCCTCAATGCCATCGTCACCCACACCCAGGTCAAAGTTGTTCGCCATCTCAACCACAGCCTTGCGGATTTTTGCAACTCCCTCATCCTTGGAAAAGCCTTTGCAGTCATGGGTGAACCTCTTCAAAGTCTTCTTCCCGATGCCATTCATACATAAAGGAAGAAACAAAATGTGAATAGTTTGTATACGGCTATTGGACAAATTAGTAATAAGTTAATTAACCTGGTCAATGCATACTTTGCCTTCATAATGGGAGAAATATCTCTGACTTAATGTCCTGTAATGAAAACCCTATTCAGGAGTAAGGATTCCTGGCTTTTCTTCTTAGCATATCACCAACCATTAATTCAGCATTAGTTTAAGAAAAGAAAAACAGAAAATGCTGAAAAGTAAAACCTCGCAAAGTTCAACCAAATGGGAAAGTATGTAAATGTAAAAGCAAATGAATTATTCACACACTCTGCAGGTTGCATTTGTTTTAAAAAGAAAAAAGGAAAACAAATCCTAAGGATACAAGTTGTTAAACACTGTAATTGATTACTGAGATGACTGCAGAATCGTTCCTGAGGCAATGAATTCTCACCTGACTCCCAGATGCACAACATGACCTCAGAGGCTAGGACAGAGAACTCTTTAGATCTTTTAGCCTAATTACTTGTAAAATTTGATAATACATTGGCCATTACACATAAATCTTATTCACTTTATGTGTGTGCTTGTGTATGTGTGTGTGTTCATAAATGGGATGCTATTCAAGAGACTCAATGTCAGTGCTTAAATTTCTATAAGCTGGAATGAGAGTAGAGTTGTCTGGAAAAACTGATCAGGAGCGGAAGAGGAGATTGCAAGAGCCTTTAGCATTGACATTTAAGAGAAATATCCAGTCCAAGGGGTGTTAGAAGACCTGGAATCAAGAGACAAAGCCTAGGTAGAATGGGTGTACCTGAAGAGCATAGGGAAACCTGGGTAACCTCCATGAGACAGCATTGATCCAATGGTTCAGGAACAGAGCAGGTTAGATATTTTAGAGTCTCCAGGAAAGAAGTAGAACTCTTTTTAAGCACCACATTTTTAAAAAGTTTAAGCACAAGCCATTCCTTTATCGGTTGAATTTCCAAAGTGTCTGCTCATTGTACTGCTGGGGAAATACTGGGAGGAAGGGGGACAAATATGCCCAAGATCTAGGTGGAATAGTGAATATTTTTAGCAGTGAATAAGAGACAAAAAATGGAAGAAAATAAGTACATCAGAAGAAAAGAAAAATATATGACTCAAGAAAATATGTGAAAAGACAAATGGGAAATAGAAAGCATTGTTGGGAGTCCCATAGCAAAAACTACGTTGACTTGGCCTCCATCAGTAATGAACCTTGGGGGACGACGCTAAAGAACATGAATTTCTCCTGTGAAGGAGGGGAGATAAACTAAGCTGAACATGGGCTAACCAGGAAAAGAATAAAAATAACAAATATTTAACAGTGCTTGGTAGTTTATAAATGCTCTAAAATATATTCTTTGGAAACTTTTAATTTTTATACCATGTGGGTAAACCAGTATCTTCTATTTAGCAAATTAAAAAATACTTATTTAAAGATTTAAGTGATTCGTCCAAGGTCATATAGTTAATAAGCGGTAGAATTAAGATTCAAGATCAAGTCTGATGCTAATTTTCATACTCTTTCTCTAACATGTGAGTGTGAAAAAACTTATTACTATGAATACATTTAAAGATGAAATTCAGATAGCAGAGTATTTCAGCTGGAATGTAACTACAGTGGTGCCAAAAGATGCTACTAAATACAAAAAATGTTTAATATCAGTCAGACTTTTTTGGATTTGTCTCGTTATAAAAGTTACATAAAATAAAATTCATGCCCAAGTGATTACTGCTTCAGCTGATTTATTTAGCCTACAAACGCAATGAATCCCAGGCCTCCAAATCTGGAACACCGTATCTTGGGACATAGCATGAACTGGAAACAAAATTCAACAGTGTAGAAGAGAAAGGAGAGTGCTTCTTCCTAAATGACTCCATGTGGACACAAAACTCTCCACCAGGACAATGGCCTGACTCCTTCTCCTAGCAGGAAGGCTCATCAAGGAAGAGCATAAAAGATCATCCCTTAAGTGTTAAAGGATGGATTGATTCTGCATATGTGAGGTGTCTTACCTGGTGTCAAACAGCAACAACAACCAATAAACAAGACAATGAATGAAAGTCTGATCTGCATGAATGTCAAAATCTTGAGAGATGTTTGCCTCAATCAGTCATTGAATTTTTCTGGCCTTAATATATTTTAACATTTGAATTTTGCTAGGTCCATTGGTCATCAGTTTGAATTCCAAAGACTGGCTTTAACACAATACATATAGAGATACTTATGTGTACCAATATGCCTTCTAACTATACCTGTCATAGCACACTCTATTCTAGAAGTTTTTAGTCATTTTAATAGACTGTTAGCACATTTTATTTATTAACTTATACAGTTCATTGTAAATACAATTAGAAACTTTGTTCTCTGATACACCACTTAATGAGTCCAATTATCTAATTCTTGAGAGTGAAATAGAGTTTTTGTGATTAAATACAGGTTTCAGAAAATAAATGGATTCTATCAAAAATTTGTCTCTATCAGGCGTGGAAGTACCTATAATCACTATAAACAATTTTAAGCACAGTATTCTGATAAAGAAAAAAGTCTGACATTACTCTGAATGAATTATCAGATTAATTTTTAGAAAAATTAGGGAAGCAAGTGCTCAGAAAAATAAAGAATTATTAATAGTTGCACAACTCCTGACAGTCTCACTTTTCATAAATTAACAAATGGGTTTCATACCACCACTGAGGGTATGATAGTTCGTTAGCTGGAGAGATCATTTGAAACCACATCCATCTGAATTCTAAAACATTCTGAATTCCTGTGAAGAAATAGAAAGCAATTCTGCTTGTTTTCCAACTGACATGCCGTGGCACACTTGTGGTGCATAAGCCTTTCTGAGGTAAATCACTAAATGCATTTTCTTTTTGTTTTCTATTATCTGTAATGTTAATTATTTTTGGATCTAAGTAAACACCTGGTTTAAAAACTAAAAAGGTGCTATACGTGCTTATAGCAATAACAGCAACAACATCAAAAACAGCCAGCAGTTTTCTGTCCTTATCACTCCTCACCCATTTCTTGTGTCCTATAGGAAATATTTCAACTCTTTAAGCTGTTTTGTTCATTTGACCTTAATGTTTGTATCTATTGTATTTATATTGCAGTTTCTTTATTCATCAGATTTAGAGTCAATAAACTACCTATTGTGGTGGTTCCATTAAATCTTCTTTCCACTTCCCCTATCCTGTAAACATAACATTTCAACTTTTGGTTGATCCTATATTCCTCATATTGGATTTTATGAGCATGCAAATGTTACTTACTGTGGAGCCTCATTGAATGCTTCTGTTACAGCCGTTTCTTATATAACATATCCTCCCCTTTCTGCCTTAAATAAGTAAACACTTGCTTATTGTCTTCTTAGTTTTCTTTGAATCTTTGGCCAAACATTTCTATCTTTATGAACAGCTTTGTAAAAATGTCGGTTCACAAAATTTCCTGCATGACCAAACCTGTCCGTTCACTTACCATTTTTATACTTCTCTGGAAATATTCCCCTGGGAACTGCCATCTACTGCTTCCATCAGCATTGCTTGTTCTGAAGGTCTGCAGCCCAGTTTTTCAGTTCTGGGGCTCCTGTCTGCAGTTAGCATGAGAATCTCCTTCACTCCTCTCCCAGGTGGATTCTTTGTCTCACTCTTCTTTCCCTTGGCTTTAGTGAGTCCCATTCTCCTGTAGGTTCCTGAGGCAGAGCTCTGAAAGGTCAATATTTTGAGTTTTGCTTTCACAAAAAGGTTTTATTTTGTTCTCAAACTAGATTCTTAGTTTGGCTGGGTATAGAATTCGAGATAGGACATTATTTTGTCTAGCATTTTTAATGTCTTCTTCTTCTGCTATCTCACTCTCATGGTGGAAATATGATACCCTTCTTATTTCTGTCACTTGGTAGATCTTGAGTGTTTTTTGGAGGTGTCCTTTTTTTTCCTATTTTATGCTTCTTTTCATGGTTGGTCTCTTTCAATTTGAAGTCATGTTGTTCAGTTCTAGGAATGTTTGCATTAAATACTTTATTTTATTATCATTATTTAATTATTATTATTTCTTCCCATGATTTGATTTTGTTCTATTTTTTTCCGGGGGAGAGGTGGGCAGGGAACTCCTATTAGTTGAATTTAGAACTTCCTGAATTTGTCTTGTCATTTTCTTTTTATCTTTTATTATACATTTAAACAATTCTATTGGGGGAGGGATTTCTTCACTTATCTTCAAACCATTTGAATGATTATTTTCCACTTGAATAATTTCTTTTAAAATTTTTGAATAGAATAATTGCAAAAGCTGTATAGAGAGTTCTAATGCCCCACACCTAGTATCCTGGATTGTTACCATTTTACCTTTGTATGGTATATTTGCCAAATTCATAAACCTAAATTAGTATATTACTCCTAAACTATATACTTTATTTGTATTTTATTAGTTTCTGCCCTACTGTAATTTTTCTATTCCAGGATTTCATCCAGGATATAATATTACATTTAGACCTCCTGTCTCTTTAGGCTTTTTTGGAATGTGATGGTTTCTCAAATTTTCCTTGTTTTTGATAACCTCCACAGTACTGGTGATGACCTTGAGGAGTACTGATTGGGTATTTTGTAGAAAGTCCCTCAATTTCGGTTTGCTTGATGTTTTATCTCATTGTGGAATTTGAGTTAAACATTTTTGGGAGGGAGATCACAGAGATGAAGTGCCATTTTCAAAATGATTTATCACTGCTGTTACTAACTTTAAACACCCAATAAAGTACAGTTTGCCAGATCTCTCCACTGTAAAGTTTATTTTTTTTCTTCATTCCATATTGTACTTTTTGAAACAAGTTCCTGAGTAAAACCTACACTTAAAAGGTGGGGATTATGTTTTACCTCTTTGAGGGGGTAGTGTCTGTAGATATTGTTTAAAATTCCATATGACAGCTTTGTTTCTTTTCCCCTCTTTAGTGGAGTGTTCAATTATTTATTCATAATAGAGTGGGTTCATGGGTACTTATTTTATACTTGAGTTATGATCCAATAGTATGCTATTCATTTTGTTACTCAATTTCTTCCAGCTTTGATTATTGGAAGCTCCGTCAACTGGCTTCTTGCCCCTTTGACATATCTCTGTTACTTTGTGTTTGTTTCTTGTTTTGTTTCATTTTAAAAGTGTTTTAGCATTTTCCTGCCTTCTGGCAATACAAGATTCTCCAGACTTATTTAGTATATTGCTCCCCCTGCCCTAGATCTGCCAGTTCTTTAAGGAGCTCTTGCTCCTTTCATGGGTGAATAGTGTAAGAAAACAAGATCTGGGCACGTGGTATGCTCATTGCTACAGGAGTGCCACTGCTTCTAGGTCCTCGCAGTGAACACCTACATGTGAAATGGGAGAGTTCCCTGATCCCCTTCACAGGATGTGAAACAGGGGTGTGGCTCACCCATTTGGTTGCCATTGCTGCTCAAACCCCTGAGGGGAGGGAGAGAATGTAGACAGAGAGGTGCAGGAGCCCACGTGGTCGTGTGTTGCAGTGTGCTCTTTTAGCCCAGCCATCCGCTGATGGCTTCAGTGATAACTAGCTCAGTGGACTCTCTGCCTTTTCACAAGGGCAGAGGGCCAACGTGACAGCTTTCTGTATCCTGAGGTCTTCGCCAGCATCCCAGAAGAATCAGGTCACACACGGGCTCAAAGAATGAATGCAGGGTTTTGTTGAGTGGTGTAGGTGACAGCAGGATGGATGGGGAACTGGAAGAGGGAGAGACTGAGAAGATGATCTTCCCCTCCCTCGAGTTTGGCCATCCAGCAGCCAAACTCTTACCACCCCTAGCTGAACTCCTTTTGACATTCGTAAGTTCCTCCTCTTCTCTCTGTCTCTGCTGTGCTGTTCATCTGCTTGTTTCCTCATCTTCTTGTCTCCTTGTCTGCTCATCTGCTTCTGGAGCCTGGGTTTAGGGGTTTGTATGGGTACAGGAGAGGGGCATGGCAGGCCAAAAGGCAACTTTTTGGGTGCAAAAACAGAATCGCCTGTTCCCATTTAGGGCCATGGGTCTCCAGGCTTGAGGGTGGGGCCTTTGCCGGGGAACTACCTTCTCCTACCCAGTATTTTCCTGTCTCCTGTCCATATCACATATAGCTCATATACTGAGCTGTGTATCTACACACATCTATATTTCTTCCTATAGCTATTAATCAGTGTCTATTTTAAGATGAACTTGAGTTCATACTGATGTTTCCAACTCTAATCCAGCTCTTCAAGTTCATTCTAGCTTCCTTCTCCCTTTGCTTATCTGTGAATGACCCCTTCCAACATGAAACAACCTCATTTGCATCATCTGCCATTAACTTACTTATTTTTCAATTTTAGTATACACGCCCAGCAATTTAAGAATTGTTAACCCCTACCTCTGTAGGAAGCAACTTTATCAGCTAGAGTACAATGCTTATGGACAATTTCTTTTGTCTTTAGCCTTGCATTTTCTAGTCATTTCCCCCATTACTTAGATCAGCAGCTCTTTTTTTGCCCACTCCCATCATTGAAGTTGTGTCATACATTTGTAATGCAGTTAGATTCTTTTGTCATAGTTTTTATACATCCTGAGATCTTCCAGCCTCCCAGTTAAATTCTTTCAAAATTTACATATAAGTTTGCTCTTTGTGATGTAAAGATCCATGAGTTTTTATACAGAACTATAAGAATTGTCATTTGACTGTACCATTTGACTATGGAATAACGCCATGTATCTACCACTATTGTATTATGCAGAATAATTTCCTGCCCTACAAAATGCTGAGTGCTTCATTTAGTCAACCTTCTCTCCATTCCAAAACTCTTGTTTTCTATTTTCCATGTCGACTTTTTTTGTGTGTGTTTTTCATAGTGTCATATAGATAAGATCATGCACGGTGATTCCATTCTCAGACTGGATACTTTGATTTAGCAATATGTATTTGAGATTTATACATGTTACTGCCTGGATTAATAACTCATTCCCTTTGATAACTGAATAGCATTCTGGTTGTGGATGTGCCACAGTTTATTCACCTATTGAAGGGAATCTTGATGGTTTCCAGTTTTTAGAGATTATGAATAAAGCTGCTATAAACATTTGTGTTCATGTTTCTGTGTAGATATGTTTCCAAATCAATTACTTAAATATCTAACAAATAATTGCTAGAAAGTATGGTCAGACTATGTTCAGCTTTGTGGGAAGCTGTCAATTTGTCTTCTAAGAGGACAGTACCATTTTGCATTCCCATAAGCAATGAATTAGAGTTCTTCTTGCTCTATACATACCCTTGACAGTGACTGGTGTCAGGTTATTATTTTTTTAATCAATTATTCTTTTTTTAATTTTAAAAATTTTAATCATTGTAATAAGTGTATAATCATATCTCATTATTTTTCTTTGACTTGTTTTCAAATTTTAGGTACCAAATTTTTAAATCTTTGTCAATGTCGATAATTGAGATACTATATTTATATTAAGATTAAAATTAAGACAAATCTTAATTGTATAATGCAATGAATATTTCCTGAACTCATCTGTGTAACCACCACGTAGATCAGAGTAGAAAATACTGCAAACAAACAAGTTTTCACATATAAGAGCCATTCATTGTCATATCCAGAGGTAACTATTGTTCTAAGTCATATCATTATAGATTATTTTGCCTGCTCTTCACTTTTATATAAATGGAATCATGCAGTTTTTACTCTTTTATATTGGGATTCTTTCACTTAATATTATGTTTATGAGGTTTAGCTACGTAATTTTCTCTAGCAGTAGTCTATTGTATTTTTGCATAGTATTCCATCTTACGTAAATGCAACAAATTTTATTTATAGACACTTGAGTTGCTTCAGGTTTGGAACTACTGTGAAAAATCCTGCTATGCTAATTATTGCCCATTCTTTTGGTCAACATATGTGTACGTTCTGTTTGAAATAAACCTACCAATGGAATTGCTAGGTAATAGGATAAGTTTCTATTCAGATTTAGTAAGCACTACCAAACAGTTCCAAAGTGATCACATCAATTTACACTTCCACAAGTGATCAGATACCAGAATACTGATCCATATTCTCATTCACAATTGGTATTGTTAGGTGTTTATTTTTAATATTAATCATTCTCCTGGGCGTGTGTGTCATACTGCCCTGTTGTTACCTCTTTTTATTAACTGGTATTCAAGACTTTAGCCCAACTTTTTTATCAGATTTTTTTTGTCTTTTTCTTATTGATTCTTAAGAATTACATATGCGTGTATGTCCTGCATATAATCCATTGATGGATATATGCTTTCAAATATCTTCCATTTAGAGTTTATTTTGGGGCTCTTTTCACAGTGGTATTTGGCAATTAAAAGGTTTTTTTTTTTTTCATAGAGTCTACCTTACCTTTATTTTCATAAATAGTTAATACTTTTTGAGGTCCTGTTGAAGGAATGTTTGCTTATTCATGTTCATGATTATAATCTCAGTTTTCTTCTAGAAAATTTGTAGCATTAGCTTTCCTATTTAGGTCTAGACACTATTTTAAACTTATTTTTGTATTATATAAGAAACGAACAAGTTTATTTTTCTTTGTATATGCCAATCCAATTAATCCTCTACTATTTATTAACGTATTTTCTCATAATACTGTGTGCCACTTTTTTAATACATGTAGTTACCGTATATGGAAGCATCTGTTGATTCTGGGTCTCCTCCATTGAATTTGTTGTTTAGGTTTGTGCCAATACTGTAGCTTCGTTAAAAATAATAATGATATCTTTTAGTACAAGTATTTCAACTTTGTTCTTTTAAGAATTTCTATATAAACTTATATATTACCCATATAAATTTTAAAAAGAGTTTGCCACTTTCATTAAAGAAACAATAACAACAAACTTCTGGGATTTTAATGGGAAGGTCTTTGAATATATAGATCAACTTGGGGAGAATTAACATCTTTATAATATTGTTTTTTCCCAATCCGAGAGCACTGTATTCCCTCACTCACTTAGGTCTTCTGTAATTTCTCTCTGTAATGTTTTTAGTTTTAAGTGTAGAGGTCTTCAACACCTTTTGCTACATTCATTACTATGTGTTTGATGTTTCCTTCATGCTCTTATAAATAACAAGGTTTCTATTTTATGGTCTAATTGAATTTTGCTGTTATGAAAAACAAATTAAATTGGCATTTTGTATTGTGACTTTGTATCTTGTTACTTTAATACATATTTTAATTCCAAAGGGTATCTACAGATTATTTTTGAATATTCAATGCATAATCATGTTGTCTTCAAACACTGATAATTTTTATTCTCTCCCAGTAAGTATACGTATACTTTTTATTTATTTATTTTTTTTCTGTGTTTCTTCCTTCTGGCTAGAACTGCCATTACAATTTTGAATAGAATTGGGGATGACAGGCATTCTTGTCTTTTTCCAATCTTAGGGGGAAAAATTTTACATCTTAGTTCAATTAGCTGTAGGTTTTTAATTTTTCAAAACCTTTTTATCAGAAAGGATTTTTTTTGTAATCATGAATTGAAGTTGACTTCTATCAAATATTTCCCTGTATTTGCTAAGATGATCAAGTGGTTTTCTTCTATATTCTATTAATGTGGTGAATTACATTTATTGATTTTTGAAAATTGAAAGAATTTTGCATCTCTGGAATGAGCTTTACTTGGATATTGTATTTTATTTCTGAATGTGATTTCTTAATATTCTAGTTATATTTATCAACTATAAGTTAAATTGCCTTTATTTTTTCATTTACAAAGATTTTTAAAATCAATTTTGGTATCATTTGAAGTCCTGTAATGTTTTTTAAAGTGACTTTTAAAAATTGTGTTGTAAAGTGTTCTCTATTTATTCTCTGGAAAACTTTATGAAAGATGGGTGTTATTTCCTCCGTTAAAGTTTGGAAGAATTTGCTGGTGAAGCCATCTGGGCCTGGAGTTTTCTGTGTAGAAAAGTATTTAATTAGAGATTGATTTCTATAATGAATATAAGAATATTCAAATTTTATATTTCTTATGTCACTTTTGGCAAGTTTTTTTTTATAGGAAATTTACTCATTTCTCTTAAAGTTTCCAATTTATTGACACAAATAGATTTAGATTATCCCTTATTTACATTTTAATGTTTGTAGGAACAAAGTAATCCTGATAATATGTGTTTTATCTCTTTTTCCTCATCAATTTCAATTAGTTATTTTTATTTCTTTAAAAAAATTAACTTTTAAGTTTCTTGACTTTTCAAACTGTTTGTCACTTAATTGATTTTTTGCCCTTATTTTTATTATTTCCTTCCTTCTAATTTATTTAATTTTAATTAGAACTTTTATTTCTACTTTTCTGTATATGAAGCTTGCATTATTTATTTTTATTATATATACATATTTTATATATGCATATATAAATATTTTTATATATACATTTTATGTATATATGAAAATCCATGTGTGTATTTTTGTCTGTGTGTATATATGCATGTATATGTGTGTGTATACATGTACATGTATTTACACACATGAAAAATATATAGATACACGCAAATATTCTATATGTATGTGTATATGTATATACATATGGCCACAAATTTCCCTTGAAGCATAATTTCAGCTGCATTCCAAATGTTTTGTTATATTTTATTTTCATTATTATGCAGTTCAAAATACATTCTAATTTCCGTTATGATTTACAAATGTATTAGTTAATTTCCAAGCTTTTGGGGATTATCTGATTAACTTTTTGCTAATGAGTCCTAACAATTCTACTGTGATAATATACTCTGTATGACATCAATCCTATGAAATTTGTTTCAGACTTGCTATGGCTCAAAATGTAATCTATTTTGAAACACATTGTCTATGCACTTGAAAAATGTGGATTCTTCAGTTGTTGGGTGCAGTGTTGTATACATATCAATTAGGGTAATTCCCTATGGGTAAATTTCTATGCGTATCAATTAGTGTAGTTTTGTTAATAATGTTATACGTATCTCATTTATGATTGCTGATTTGTGTATCTGCTGCTTATAACGTAGTGAGAGAGATGTGTCGATATCTCCAATTTTTTTTGACTTGTCTGTTTCTTCTTTCTATGCATTTACTTTTGCTTTACACATTTTAAGGCTATATTCTTAAGTACATGTAGGTTTAGAATTATTGTATTTTCAGGTAGAATGGAATATATCATTACGAAATGGCTTTAATATCTTTAGTGATTCGTTTTTTACAGTCTAATTTTTTGATATTAGATTAGCTCTGCTTTTGTGTATTTGTGTTTGTATGAACTTTTTAAAAAATCTTTTACTTACTTTTTTTGCATCTTTATCTTTAAAATGGGTCATTCGTAAAAAGAATATAGTTGGAGTTTGTTACATTATCCAGTGTGATAATCTTTGCATATTAATATGCTGAAGTACTTAGTATATGATATTTAATGCCATTTCTGATATGGTCAATTTTATATCTACAGTGGCATTATTTGTTTTCTATTTGTCAATATTTTTCTGATCTTTTTCATCCTGTATTGTTTTCTTTTAGAGTTACCAAGTAATTTTTATTATTCTATTGACCCTATTTTCTTCTTATATGTTTCTTGCATTTCTTATTTCAAAAATGATAGCATCTATCCATTGCATACCGAAGTCTACCTAATACCTTTTTTTTTTTTAGTATTTGTAAGGCAAAGACTTTAGAACACTATTTTTTATTGAGTTTTAGGCTATGTTTTTGTGTATTTTAATTTTCAAATATCCTACATCTCATAGGTATTTTTATTATGGTTTTAAACATTCAATAGCCATTTAGTTTTATCTAAACAAGTACCATTTTTTCTTCCTCATTACTGTTATTCATCCAAGAAAAACTTTTTTTTTGCCTTAAAAATTTCCTTTTATGATTTATTTCCCTTTAGGTATGCTGGTAGTAAAATCTCTGTTTTTTATTTTTATTTATTTATTTTTTGTTGTTTGATTTTATTATACTGTAAGTTCTAGGGTTCATGTGCACAATGTGCAGATTTGTTACATAGGTATACATGTGCCATGTTGGTGGGCTGCACCCATCAACTTGTCATTTACGTTAGGTATTTCTCCTAATGCTATCCCTCCCCTGCCCCGCACACCATGACAGGCCCCAGGGTGTGACGTTCCCGCCCTGTGTCCAAGTGTTCTTATTGTTCAATTCCCACCTATGAGTGAGAATATGTGGTGTCTGGTCTTCTGTCCTTGTGATAGTTTACTCAGAATGATGATTTCCAGCTGCATCCATGTCCCTCCAATGGATGTGAATTCATCCTTTTCTATGGCTGCATTTAAAGAAGCCTTTATCTCACCTATATATTTTGAGTTTATTTTCCCTAGGCATAGAATTCCAGGTTGAGAAGTACTTGTTAGCATTTTAGAGATATCATATCATTGTTCTCTGATTTCTAAGTTTTGTGCTGAAAAAGGGACCTGTCAGTCTTGTAGCTTCTCCTTTGAAGGTAACGTATCTTTTTCCCTTTGATTGCTCTTTTTCTTTGGTTTTTAAAAGTTTTACTATGATATGCCTACATGTGGTATTCTTTGTATTTATACCTCTATGGTTTTATGAATCTCCTTGAATCTGTTGCTTCATAATTTGTAAATTGGATTCAGAAAAGTTTTGGTCAGAGTCTCTTAACATACTCTCTCTTCCCCTTCCACACTCTCCTTTCATTCTTGTTCTCAAATTACACATGCTAGAGTTTTTCATGATATTTCATTTGGTTCTTCACTATTTTCAGCATTTATTACTTTTTTCCCTTTTCTATTCTTTTATCCTTTTTGAAAATGAAACACTTTCTTCTGTCGTCTAAGAATTATTAGATAATTTGTTTTTGTAATTTTCTTTTGTTCTGTGCTTCACTCTTACCTTCAAATTTATTTTTCCTATTTCTTTCCTATTCTCCTATTTTGTTCTTTTGTTCATGTTAGAAGATTTTATCAACTAATTGGTGGCTCTTGGTGGACAGATGGATGGAGGGAGGGAAAGGTAGATAGATAGGTAGATGACAGATGATTCATAGATAGGCAGATAATAAATGTTAGTTTAATAGCTAATCGATAGTTTAAGAGTGATACACTAAAACATAGATTGGAAACATGACATAAAGGCATGTCTGGTGAACCTGTGAACATCATTGTACAGTAGCAGTTGGGTATCCATCTTTTTTTATTTTTTAAATCGAGGACTCCCAAGTGTCAGTATTTATAGCTCATGTCTTAGAAATTTTCTTTTTTTTTTTTCCAGAAAGTATCTTCTTGTCTCTCTTTTCCTGGAGAGGGAGGATGTACACACTTTATGGTTAGTGGAACTGGTAATAGAGGGGAACTGTAGTTATCCCAACTGAAGATAATTGTAGTGTAACAACTTTCCTTTTTCCAAAACCTCAGCACTACCTTCTTCTGTGTTTGCTGTCCTTACACCCAAAATCTCCCTGGCTTAATTGCTCTGAGAGAAAAATACCTCCCTGTTCCTATATGGTTGATAAAGGAGTAGTTGTCTCTCTTTGCTGGGTGCAGATAGGGGCATGGGAGCTTCGAAGCACCTCTGTACATTTTTAAGTAAATCCCTTTCTTACCCTTATTAGTTGTCTCAGTCTCACCCCTACTTTCCTTGGTAACTGGTGCCTTTAATTCTTGATCCCTCCCAGGACTCCATAGGGCAATTTGGCCTACTGTTATTTTTTGCTGGTATTTCTCTTTGTAGATCCTCAGTTCTGCTCTTTCTCCACTCTGCTGAGTCACTTGTAAATACATCTTCCATCTGTACAGAATACCATGGTTGGAGGCACACAGCCTTCCTAATATGTAGAACGAAGGCCTCTGGAGACAAGGTTTTCTGGAATTCAGTTGAGGCAAGGCCCATCTAAGCAGATAATGCCACACCTACTCCAGTGGCACAGATCCCTCTGGAGCCTGCCACTCAAGTTCCTTCCTGACTGCCCTCCAGCTTTCCCAGGGCAGGTCTCCGCCTAGTTCTGGGTACTGTGTTTTCTGTTTCTCACCGAAGATCCCACTGTGTGGATGGAGATGGACGGGACGTGGTCATTTCATATCAGGCGTTTTAAGGACCCTCAAAGGTCAGGTACACACAAATCTTTAAATATCACCATTTTAAACTATATTACTAATCATATCCAGCAGGAGATGTTTTTGATGTTCACTAATTTATGATACTGAATGTAATAAAAGGTAAGACGGTGGCACTTTAAAACAATTATTCTATACATTCAAACTGGGCTTCCTCTGCTTAAGCCAAATTAGTGAGTTTCTTCAGTAGCCACACATACTTCTTGGGCACTTTCCATGTGGTGGGCAATGGCTATATAAAGAAGAAGACATAAATATAGGCATAATTGCTGCCATCATGTTGAGAAACCTTGGCGTGGATTTTCAAAATATATGCATATGGATTTTAAGTGTGTTCTGTAACCTTTTTGTCCCCTAAATTTTCAAACAAAACAATAAGAATTCACCAAAGATGTTCCTGAGGGCGAACATAAGATCGTTCTGTTTTTAACCTATTCTATATTCACTGTTCAGCTAGCTTTATTTTTATGCAGTGATTCACAAACTAACACAGATCATAAGTGATAACTACTTGAGTTGCCAAAATGTTTATTTTTTAAATTTTCACTCTCAATTTGCTTTGTATTTCATACATCTCTGATTGAAAATGAAAAAGCATTTTAATTAAAAGCATTGCTGCAATGAATGTTTAATTGCTTTAAAAAAATAAACACATGAGAGTGAATAGTAAAATAAGAACTTTCACCTTACTATGCTAATAAACTATGAAAAAATATTGACCTTAGATAGAAGTCTTCTATCAAATTTGAGTCAACAATTACATCAATAATTAATAATCAGGAACTGGCTAATCAGAAATCTAGAGGACATAGTTAATGTTGGTTATAAATAACATCTCAAAAATCCAAATACTTAAATTAGGAAGCAAATTACCTTTGATAGTGTAGATTAATCATTTGTGACTGACTTAATCAATCCTGTTCTCATCCTGGGGACAATGGAGAAGGGGTGTAGAGGTGAAAGCAGGGAGAGTATAGTAAGCTTTATTGGGATATTATTTACATTGAATGCTAAACAGCACCTATGAAAACAAATACTAAAAAATAAACTGTACATATGTATATACATACATGCATATATGACCTTCAGTGGTCTTTCTGAAAGTGTGGTCCGCAAATTACCTGCATCAAATTCGCTGAGATGCTTGACAAATACTGATTCTTGGGATTTATTCCCAAGTATTTCAGTTTATGTTTCTGAGCCTGGGGTCAAGAAATTTAAACGCAGACAATGATCTCTGGGTGGTTCTTATGTACACTAATACTTGAAAACCACCCATGGGAGAGGATAGAGGACTCGTGAGCTCATCAATAGAATTGTTCTATTTGCTGAAGTAAAGAAATCCTGGAAAAGCAAAAGGAAATATGCAAATCTGTATAGTGCATTCGGTAGAGGGACTGTAATCTCTTCCCTATTCAGACCTCATTTCCTTTCTCAACAATGCCTTCTGCTGTAATCAGAAACTATTCACAGAGCTGTTCCTTCTGTTATTTATTTGTGTCTATCAGCTTCATGTACAGAGGAACAGGCTCTGGAGCAGACACCCATGACCTACTCTTGCCTTCCCTTTTCCCCATGAAAGTATCTGCAGTGGACCATTGATTTTGAGTTGGTTCAGAATAGAGATGACACAATTAGTCTTAATTTAGGTTGTATAATTGTATTCAGTACCAATTAAGAGGAACATTGTGATATACAAACACATTTCTCTCCAAATTCTCCTGTTACATTAAATAATTTAGGATTGCCAAAAAACATGAGAAGTATTGTTTTACTCTCCCCAACCTGACCCTGACCCCCCACCCCTTCAGCCCTGGCCCAACTAACATCCTTGAAATTGAGTTAATTTTCTTTAGGTAACTTTACTTTTTCTCTTCTTATTTTTAGCTTGAGCCTTCTGGGCTTTGTTATTGCACTTGTGAATTACAGCCTCCCGGAGCAATGAGAGCTTTCAGCCTTCTCTGAGAGTCTCTTTATGCTGCTCTTACAGACATACATTCTCACTAAACCCTGTTCCTCACATTTCTAGAGCAAGCAATGTTCACCCTCTTTCCAACACTCTCCTGCCTCCCTGGATTTATGTCTCACCTGAGTTCATCACATCCTAGCTTCAGGGTGTATTTCCTAATGAAATTTTAAAGTGGGAAGGCCATTCCATTGTGCTTAAGAAATCAAAACGACTTTTCACATTTGTGTGAAGAATACCAAAGCTCTTCTGCAATGCTGACAGAAGGAGGAGTGGGGAGGGATGACAGGTGACACTACTTTGTGTATCGGTAGAGGCAGAAGTGAGATGAGCAGGGTTTAATTCAATTCTAGGCACAGTTTGAAAAAAGCAGGCAAGGAGCTGGATAGAAGACGAACTGTTGATTCGGACTGTGGATGTCTAAAAATAAGTCATCTTTGTCCTTGTTATTGAACTTGCTAAAGAGGCAGTGAGGTCTAATCACTTAGAATTGGGGCTCTGGTTTCAGATTACCCGGGTTTAAGGTTCTGACTTGAACATTTGCAAGTTGTGGGCCTACAGCAGGTTGTTTTATGTCATTACTCCTCAGTTTCCTCTTTTGTGCTGTGATATATGGGTTATCATCCCTGCCACATAGGGTTGTTGGTGGGATTAACTGAGATAAAAGTTGAGTTACAGAATCTGGCACCTAATTAGTGCTGAGAAGTAAACATACAGTTTGAAGCCCCCCAAGCAACTGAATAGACCATCTCTTCTTGGCCAAGGGGACCCCAAGAAACCTTGAAAACTGAATTCTTGGCCATGATGAAAAAGGAGACTGGTCATGTCTTGTTCTACCCTTCCTTCCCTTGCTAATCGCCCTTTGGACTTTCTTCCCTAAGGGCTAAACAAAACCAGCTCATTCAAAAGACTTCACCACTGCTATCAACCAATGCCTGCAGCTGCCCCTCTTTTTTGCCGTTTTCGCCCAGCAACCAACCAACATTCCTTCCTGATGAGAGACCACCGACCTTGGAGGGGTTCTAGCCAGTCCATGGAGGAGGCGCAGTGAGGGTTTTCAAGTCCTCTGCTTCAACTTTTCACATTAGAGGGCTGAAAATGCCACCCTTGGATCATGCTAACATCGCCATTTTTTGAACATGGGACCCATGAAGGGGCATGAGCCTCCTTTGCTTATGCACATGTTTCTCCTTCCATGAGTATTCATGACTCCTCTTCTAGCTTATTAAATATGGCTAGTCAGCATAAATTCCTCTTCCCTTTGCTCCTCCCTCGAACTGCCTGTTGCTGGCTTCTGGCAGGAGACTTGTACTGTCAGAATGGCCACGCTGCAGGCTGCAACCTTTCATGAGAAATAAAGCCCTCCCTTTCCAAATTGCTGAACCACATCATGCTTCAGTGGTAAGTGCTAGATAAGTTTGCACCAGTCAGGCTGTTATGATTGTTGCTTTGACTCTGCTGTCCATTACGGTAGCCATACTCACTTGGCTCTTGGTGGCTGTGGGCCACCACTTGGGCCCTGACACTCTGAGACCCAGCTGCTCCCATTGCTCTTAGATTTCTCAATTCCATGGCCGCATTCTTACTGTAAGGTCTGGCTTTCAGCGAAGAGCAATTCCGGGGCACTCTGAAGCTGCTGGGACTCCCCTCACAAATTCATGTCTCACAACTGAAGTGAAAGCTGTCTTCAGGACCCTTCCAGGGTGTATCTGTAGGCCTTTAGTGACAAAGCTACTCTAGCACTGTAGTCTTTCTAAGCATTTGAAATATTTCCTTTAGAGTAAACCAAGGCAGGTCTGACCTTTCCAGCTCATTCACTCTGGGCCACTTCTTCATCCCTGTTGATCATGTTGTGTAACTAAACAAACTGTTGGAGCCTTTTTGAATTCTCTAGATGGAAATGTTGAATGCAGATTCTCTGCTTAGTGGGCCCATATCAGTTAATTTTGCTTGATTCAACTCTGTATTTCTTCCACTATTATCCCACACCTTTAATTTCCATTTCCACAAATGCTCCCTGGAGTTTTGTCAGTACACATTAGAAAACTCTAGTAGTTTTTTGGCCGGGCGCGGTGGCTCAAGCCTGTAATCCCAGCACTTTGGGAGGCCGAGACAGGCGGATCACGAGGTCAGGAGATCGAGACCATCCCGGCTAACACGGGGAAACCCCATCTCTACTAAAAAAATACAAAAATCTAGCCGGGCGAGGTGGCGGGCGCCTGTAGTCCCAGCTACCCGGGAGGCTGAGGCAGGAGAATGGCGCAAACCCGGGAGGCGGAGCTTGCAGTGAGCTGAGATCCGGCCACTGCACTCCAGCCTGGGCAACAGAGCGAGACTCCGTCTCAAAAAAAAAAAAAAAAAAAAAAAAAGAAAACTCTAGTAGTTTTTTTGGAGTGTAGCACCCTTCCTCATGAGTCACACTCTGTAGCTCACCTTTTGGGGCCTGCTGGAACTTAAGTCTAGTTTTAGATCTAGAAACAAAGAAGGATGAGGAGGCAGGGAGCCCTAAGGAGAATCAGCATTGTCTTGCCAGGCAACTGCCTCCATGGAGGCCATTACTGTTTTCTCAGGCCTTTCAGAGTTAATTCCCTCAGATGGGAGTAAAGAGGCTGATGCTATTTGGGATGGAAAGCCTGCTTCACCTGGCAAAGATTGATCAGAATTTAGGCACTCAATATCCTCAGTTCCATCAGGGCCCTCTCACACACCCCCATTCCAACTTTCAGAATTGCATTCCTGTGTTTTAAATTTATTTATGTGGTACAATGTGATATTTCAACACATGCATAATTTGTGTAACTTTAAAAAAAATTACTTATGTGGTACAACGTGATATTTCAATGCATGTATAAATTGTGTAATGATCAAATCAGAGTTATCAGCATATCCTTCCAATCAATGCCTTCACTTACACAATAGACACCCAGGGAGGCTGGGAACTCAGTTGACATGGATAATATTCTGAGATTGGTTTTTAGCAATCTTAGTATTGTGGCTACAGGAGATAACCACCTCTTTTGGGGCAGACATAGGTGCTTTCAAGTCTTTATATAATCCTGGAGTTGAAGATTTGACTCCTTGAGCTCTTCGTTTTCTTTCACCATTTTGTCCAGCAACATTAGGAGCAAGCAGCCAATCTCACTCTACTTGTTAGTGTGACAAAAATGTTTGAAAGTATCATAGACATGATTATTTAGATTCTTGCCTCATATAGGTGTTTAATAACGTATCCATCTGTGATATGTTGCATAGTTTTATTGCCAGATCACACTATTGACCATCAGTGCTCTCTTTACTGTAAGTCATTAGTGTTTCTAAATCTAATCAGATTAGAGAGCCAATGCCAGAAACCTCAGAACCAATTCAGGAAATTTATTTTGAAGATTCTGTTTTTTTAGGGTCACTCTCAATATCAAAATCTATCTTAGTCAACTAAGGCTCCCATAACAAAATAGCAGAGATGGCTGGACATCCGAAGTCAAGGTGCCAGCACATTTGTTTTCTGGTAAAGAAAATATATCACACCTGCTTACCAACAATTGCATATCTTTTCTGAATAGCTTTATTTTTTTCTGCTTATATTTTAAAAAGGCATGTCTTACTAAAAGTCACTATCAAACACTATCGATCACTATCTCCTTGTCTTGCAGATGGCTGTCTTCTTACTTTGCTCTCACATGGCCTGGTCTCTGTGTGTGCACATTTCTGGTGTCTCTTCCTCTTCTTATAAGGACACTAGTCCTGTTGGAATTAGAGTCTCATCTTTATGACGTCATTTAGCCTTAAATCATCTTACAGGCCATGTTTTCAAATACAGTCACATTGGAGGCCAGGTCTTTGACAATCAAATTTGGAGGGGAACACAGTTAAGTCCATAGCATGTTGCCATGGGAAAAATATTCAGTAAACAACGAAAGAGATAGTGCGTAAAATTCCTTTTTACAAAGCCAGAGGTCTGAGAATCTTTACATTTCTTTATAAGTGATCACCCCATGAAAACAGTGGAGCAACTTCCAGGAGTCGTTCATTCAAAATGATATTTACAGGGTACTTATCTGAGAACTAAACAGAAGTCCATGACTTGTGATTTTGCTCAGGGAATGCTGGGTGTTCGGCACTCTCCTATGTCAGTTTTAAACATTTTTGTGGAGAGTAGAAATCAATACAGAATGTCATTTTGTTCTCAAGCCTAGCTCAGGGAAAACTGAAGCCACTTCACTTGTTTTGACTCCCAGAGAACTGCAAGTCTAATAGCTGAATAATATTAACAATGATAATAGAATGGTGATAATAAAATAGCCACTTAGAGGGGACTTATTTTGTGCCACATACTGTGTTGCATGCTTTTCATATATGAACAGTATTTCCTACAGACACATTCAACAGCACAGTTTTATGAATAAGATAATGAGGCTTAGCTATTTGCCCAAGACCAAACAGCTCTTATATAGGAGATGTGTGAAACATATCCAGACCCAACTGGGGCTGAAGCCCAGAATTTAAACTGGCCACATTCCCTAATCTATTCAATGGATCCTTACAAGACAGAATGCCTTTTTAAAACATTTCTCGTTGATGTTTTAAAAATAAAATTCACACCTTATCACATTATTCAATAATATACTTGGAACCCAAAGATCTCTCTCACTTAAGCATGAATGCCTACAGAACTTATTGTTAGCATACACTGTGTCCTCATATATTTTACGCACTTGAAGATAAAGTGAAATCTCTGTGGAGAAAAATTATCACACCCATCAACAATCGCATATCTTTTTTGAATATCTTTATTTTTTTCTGCATATATTTTAAAGAGGCATGCCTTCCTAAAAATCACTATCAACAATGAATTAACACCTCCAAAGTTACCAAGAATATTTTGTATTCCATAAAATATTAAGAAATATCTCTAGTCTGTACTGCAATCACCTTCTTGTTCTGATAATCCTTTTTATAGTGGATTCTAAGTATTTCTGACTGTACAACTCTATAAAAAATACACACACAGCTCTGAAACTTGTACTGTTTGTTTATTTTTCTTGGTCCAAGCTACCAAGCTCTCTCTTGTTTATAACCTGCAACAGCCCCCGCTGCTTCCTGCTCCTTTTTTTTTTTTTCCTTTTGAGACAGAATTTCGCTCTTGTTGTCCAGGCTGAGTGCAATGGCAGTCTCTGCTCACTGCAAACTGCACCTCCTGGGTTCAAGCAATTTTCCTGCTTCAGCCTGTCAAGTAGCTGAGATTACAGGCACCTGCCACCATGCCACCACACCACCACACCAGCCTAATTTTTGTATTTTTAGTAGAGACAAGGTTTCACCATGTTGGCCAGGCTGGTCTTGAACCCCTGACCTCAGGTGATGTGCCAGTCTTGGCCCCCCAAAAAGTGCTGAGATTACAGGCATGAGCTGCAGAGCCGGGCCCTTCTTGCTCTTCTTATTTCCTCCCCTTATAGCCTGTTTTCAACATGTAAGCTAGCAGACTGGGCATGGTGGCTAATGCCTGTAATCCCAGCACTTTGGGAAGCCAAATTGGGAGGATCGCTTGAGGCCAGGAGTTCAAGATAGTAGCTAGAATGATCCTTTAAAAATGTCAATCATATCGTGTCATCAAAATCTTCAATCGCATCCCTTCTAAACCAGATTAAAATCAAATTCCTTGCCGAGGTCTACAAGGCCTTGCGTGATCTGGCTCCTGCTTGCCTCTCTGACCTTTTCTCCCACCTCCTGCCACCTTACTCACGGTACTCCTGATTTAGCCACAATGCTAGCTTCCTTGCCTTTCCCCAAAGATGTCAGAGCTCTTCCTGCCTCAAGGCCTGGGCTCTCATGATGCAGTCTGCCTAGATCTTTGCCTGGTTCACTCCCTCACATCACTCCGGTCCAAAGGCCAAATCTTCAAGGAGGATTTATCCGACCTGACCTTCCTAAACTAGGCTTTCCCCATCAGGTTCTAGTCCTGTTCTGTCTGCTTGATCCATTGGTTTTGTTTTTTGTCTTTTACTTTATATCATTTAAAATCACTTGATATATATTTATGTGTCCACATATTTTCTATCTCACCACATGGAGTCTGCATGAGAGCAGAGATTTTGTCATTTTTGTTCATACCTCTGTCTCCGTGGCTAAGGCAATATTTAACACATATAAGATGCCTGACTTTGGTGAGCAGATGCATGAGTAAATGAATACATGTATTTGCTACTGAGTAACAAAGTATGTGTATTCTAAAACTTGTATCAAGTGCAAATTCTTTTTTAAAAAGTCATAAAAATAAATACAAATATAAGTTTTAATATGTTCTTCTGTAGCTTAATGGAGTGTTTCATTCACCTTTGGGGTATTCTTGGACATGATGTGGGTCTGCCCTTAGTTCTGCGCCTCTGTGTCTGATTACTCCTTGTACTCACACTGTTAAGTGTGACAGAGGTAAACCACCCCCTTCCAATGGAAGTTGACTTTCTGGACCAACTTACTTTTCAACCGAGGCACTTTCTGTCTTCAGGCCTTCTTATACCTGTTATCTTCTTCCAGTGTTCAGCATCTGGTTTTGCCCTCTTGAATTTGACTGTCTTCATGTGACTGTCAGTTTGACTGTCTTCAGCTGTCTCAGCTGTGTGTATTCCTCTGAATTCTCAGTCCCCACAGATCTAGAGAGCAATGCCCTCCGTCATCCATGCTGTCAGACCAGATAATAATACAAAACTTAAAGAAAAATGTGTTTTTTAATTTTACAGATTAAAACATTTAAATCAAGTGGAAAGCAAGATCAGAATAAACTTAGGAGAATGACCACACCTACACTTCTTTTCGCATTTAACTATGTCTTAGAAAAATATAAAAATCCACCTTTTAAAAGGTAATTTTTTATGAAGAAAGATTAATAGTCATGTATGTATAAGTCTGATCTCGATGTGCTATTAAAATTATACTTTCTGTTTTAAATGTTAGTGAGAGTCAAAAAATTGATTTACTGATATGATGAACTAGACGTCCAGAGAAAACTTCTATGGCCTGCAAAGCCCCAAGCCAAAATTTTAATCTGAAACCGCTCTTGATTGAAAATGCCCATGTTCACAGCAGAAATGAAGTCAAATCCTCTCTAGAGAAACTGTACTTTAAATATAGTCTTTACAATTTCAAATAGATAAAGTTCCAAGAAAGAGGCTAACAATCATAAATTACAAGATCAATAAGGAAACATGCCACCATGAGAAAGAGTCAGCAGAAACATCAGATCACAAAATCAGATCCAAAAAGATGATAGATATCTGTAAAATAGCTATAAAGTATGGTACATATGTTAAAATATATGAAAGGGCTATTAAAATACACTAATGAACAATGGACATTAAAATAAACCACTACTTGATTTTTTAAAAAAGATAACTAGAGAGAAAAAATTTAATTATTGAAATAAAAATTTATGGACCTGGCTAAATAGCAGATGAAGGAATCAGTAACTAGTATATGAAACTAAAGAAATAATTTAAAATAAAGCACAAAGGAAAAAGTAATGGGATGTATGAAAAAGAAGAGACATGGAGGATAGGGTGTCAAAGTCCGAGGAAACATTAGAACAAATTGGACAGAAGGAAATGTTTTGTAATTAATGAAATATACAGACCTTCAGATCTAGAGAGACTAATGTGTTACACACTACAAAGATGTGCAGGAATCCATCACCAGAGCCTTAATACAAACATGCAAAACACAAAAGTCTGTCTTGGAAATATGAAATGCATTTGCAAGAAAAGACAGATTCCCTCCAAACGGATGTGATTTGCACTGCCGGCTGACCTGCCGTAGCAATGGTGGAAGCCAGGAAAGACTGCAATATTTTCAAAATGCTGAGAGGCAAGGACGGAAAACCCAGAAATCTATGCAGAGTGGAACTATCTTTTACAGATGAGAAAGAAATATATTTTCAGATAAAAACTGAAAAACTTTACCAAGAACAGATTTTATTCAAGGAACTTATAAGTAATTTGCTTTAGAAAGAAGAAATAGGACTGTAGGAGGAAGCTACGAAGGCAAAAAGAAGAAAAAGAAAACGAAACAATGGAGAGCACATGCGCAGATGCACAAAATGAGGGTAGACAATAGTTGTATGGGTAACAAATAGACTAGAAAGCAACTATATATTTGATTAAAGCAGATACGGTTGTTAAAATTTCTAGGGTAACAACTAAAAAAGTAAGAATCAATTGTGTAATTTTCAAACAAGAAAACTAAAAACAAATTAAAAATCTATCAAAAATCCAAAATCCTCCATTTTTGCCAGAGGATGGCAGAAATTGAAGAAAAAAAAAGTATAAATAACAAAATAAAATGGTAAAAATTATTTCAAATCTATCAGTAATTACATTAATGTGTATAGACATAACTCGCAAGTTAAAAGGCAATGCTTGTCAGAGTAGATTGAAAATATCCACTTATATGTGACTTACAGTCACATATGTAAAGCATAAGCTTCCATACATGTAGAATATTAAAAAAGAAAAAAGTACATAAAAATACTAATAAAAAGACAGATCCTGCTGGTATGTTAATATCCAACAAAAGACAATTTGTAATAAAAGGCATTATTTCAGCTAGTTTCTCCATACTGATTAAAGTTTAAATTCAGCAGGAAAATTCTGAACTTGTATACAACAATAGCATAATTTTATAGTTTCAAAGCAATACTCTACAGAATTGCCAGGAGGAAGTGTTAAATTGACCATCATATGAGAGATTTTTAACACACCTTTCTCTGGGATCAATAAAACAGCCAGGCAAAAAGTGGGAAGGATATAAAATATGTGAAGGAAAAACAAAGACATATGGGGAAACTGCACCCGGTAATTGGGAAATATGCTTTCTTTTCAAGTATGCGTGGATTATTATTTTTTCAATTGAAGAATCATTATCACACAGAACATACTGTTTAGCCAGCTCACAAATACTTAGATATCTGTGACAACAATAATTTTAAAAATATGATTGCATATTTTTGAAAAACACATTTTAAAATAATTTATGACTCAAAAGAGAAAACATTTGGAAAACTGGAAACACTGAACAATATGATTATAAAATACTATCTCTAAAATGTATGCATTTCTGCTGAAATGGTAATGAGAAAATACAAGTTTAAACATCTGTAATCGAAAAGAAGAAAGCATAAATGTATTGAACAGAAGGAAGAATTTAAGAAGACAGAGATAAATAACAATAAAATGAAACCAAAGAAACAAGAGGAAAGGTAGAATTAAAGTTAAAAGCAGAAATTAATAATATTGAAATACGGAAAAAAATGGAGAGAGTGTACACCCCAAAATTTGATGCTTTGCAAAGCCTAATAAAGTAGACAAATTTCCAGCAGGACTGATCAAAATAACAAGAGAGAAGACACATACGTTAGGCCGTTCTTGTGTTGCCATAGAGAAATATCTGAGGCTGAATCATTTATAAAGAAAAGAGCTTTAATTGGCTCACAGTTCTACAGGCGTCACAGGAAGTATGGTGCTGGCCTCTGTTTCTAGCAAGGCCTCAGGAAGCTTCTGATCATAGCAGAAGGCCACAGGGAGCTGGCGTGTTATCCAGTGAGAGAAGGAGCAAGGGCAGGGAAGCGGGGAGGTCCCAGACTCAACCAGATCTTGCACTTTGACTGAGCGAGAACACACTTATAACAAAGGGGATGGCGTTAAGCCATTCATGAGGGGGATCAGTCCCGATGATCCCATCATCTCCCATCAGGCCCCACCTCCAACAGTGGGAATCCCATTTCAGCGTGAGATTTGGAGAGGGTGATCACCCAAACCGTATCAACATAAATTACTAGAAGTTTTAAAAAGGTCCACAAGGACAGATACACTAGAAGTTAAATAAAAGTAATATTATGCAGAAGTATGTACAAATAAAAAATATGAGTAAAATGAGAAAATTCTTCATAGCAAATTAACAAAATAAGCTAAGAATGCAAATACTTGCCGGGCGCGGTGGCTCAAGCCTGTAATCCCAGCACTTTGGGAGGCCGAGACGGGCGGATCACGAGGTCAGGAGATCAAGACCATCCTGGCTAACCCGGTGAAACCCCGTCTCTACTAAGAAAAACAAAAACTAGCCGGGCGAGGTGGCGGGCGCCTGTAGTCCCAGCTACTCGGGAGGCTGAGGCAGGAGAATGGCGTAAACCCGGGAGGCGGAGCTTGCAGTGAGCTGAGATCCGGCCACTGCACTCCAGCCTGGGCCACAGAGCGAGACTCCATCTCAAAAAAAAAAAAAAAAAAAAAAAAGAATGCAAATACTTTGATCTGTAGTTAAAAAATTCACTGGAAATAAAAAATACTGCTATTTTCAATCATTTTCAAATTATTTTAAGAATAGGAAAAAATAAGAGAAACATTTTTATTTGATTAAAGGTACTTATTAAAAAATTAACAATATGGTGAAACATTGAAAGCATTCTCTTAAAATGCAGGAAGAAGATAATGACCAATATTATCACTTCTATTTAACATAATAAAAATGATTCTAATATTCAAAAGTCATTTAAAAATAAGGAATTCAAAAAAACTTGTTATTTGCAGACAGTATGACTGTCCTCTTAGAAAACTGAAGTCAAAAAACAAACAAAAAAAAATTAAAAATCCATGAAACAGATACTTTGAATTTAAAAAAACTTAGCAATTTTGACATATTTGAATTCAATAGCAAAATAATGCTCTATATACCATTTTACATAAGAAGAACATTTTGCAAAGGGTAATAAAAATATATAGACCCTAAGATTAAATCTAAGAAAAGGAGCCTAAGATTAAATACATTTGAGGTTAATGTGATGTAGAAAAATATAAATCATAGTATATTTTTAAAGTCCCAAATAAGTGGAGAGATATGCTGAGAAATAGGAATAATCAATATAGTAAAAATATCAGTTCACCCTAAACTGACACATTGATGAAATACAGCTCCAACTCAAAACCTAAAAGAATTTTATTAAACCTGACAAGGTGGTTCTAAAATTTATTCAAAGAAAGAACTGCCAAGACTCCATTCTGGGAAAAAAAAAAAAAAAAAAAAAAAAAAAGTCTGTTTTTTTTTCTCCTACAGTTTTTCATGAGTTATTAAGAATCACTGACAAGTTGGCAATGAAATGGAATAGAGAAACAGACGCTCATGTGGAAACTTAAAATATGATGGAGATGACACACCAGAACTTCACCTATAATGGAGATTACATCCAGAGATGGAGTATTTATTTATTATTATTTTAAAATCCACATGAATCAAGGCCTGTAATGTGAAATACAACGCTATAAAAATTTAAGAAGACAACTATAGGGAGATAGTTGAATAACCTGAATGTACTGTAAAGTCCCCAGAATACAAACCATAAGAGAACATTGATAAATTTAACTACATTAAAGGTAAGAACTTCTGTTCATCAAAACAGAGCATAAAGAGAGTGAAAAGGCAAGCCAAAAACTAGGAGAATATATTTGCCATATGTTAGTGACAAATGGTTCATATGTAGAATACGTAAATAGTTTCTCAGGGTAAACTGTTCAAAAAGCAGGCAACCATGCTTTTATTAGAAAAGCAATCTAATAATATAAAAGGCTACTCTTGGATTATGTAAGTCAAATCATCACTATGTGTATAAAAATTCTCAATTCCACTGGTGAAACAGAAATAAAAAATTAACACTGTGAGATAAAGTTTTGAAACTAAATAATTAACAAAAAATAAAGTCTCTCAGTATCAGTATTGACCTTGCAGAGCAATAGGGAGTCTATTACGCTGCTAGTGAGGTTGTAAATAGATACAACTATTTGAAAAGCAGGTTGTTACAATCTTAGAAAATAAACATACGTACCCCATAATCTAGCAATTGCACCACTAGATGTATGCCCTGGAGAAACCTTGCACATGTATAGAAATGATATAAATGTATAACCATAGCAGCAATGTTTACAGATGGAAAACTTTTCCAAAAATAAAATAAAATGTACCTTAATAGCTCAATGGATAATTTTGATGCATTCATACGATAGAAATATTATACAGTACTGAAAATGCATTACCTTCAGCATCCGTCAGTCCCCTGGTAGGAAACAGATGCCACACTTAAACTGGACAGTGTGAGGTCAGAACAAGATAACAAAGTATTTATAGTAGGATATTTACAAAGTAGGTTGTGTATTACTCCAAGGCTAGACAGTATGAGCTGTAATCTCCCTTAGACCCAAAGGGATGAGGGAAGAAAACATTTGCTAAAATTGATAGAGGGAAGCAGTGAGAAGAGGGCCACCAGATTGTATCTGTAGCTCCCCAAGTGCAAGAAAGCAGCAGTCCTAAGCAGGCCCCATATGGAGGGAGCAAGTCAAATAAATGCCCCCACCTCACTCTTCTCCTGTGGCACGCTGATAGATAAGATGTATGTGCTCCAAAAGCAAAGGCCTGAATTAGGGCATTCACAAAGGGCATAATATCCATGCCCCCATGGCCCCTAAGCTAAGACAAGGTGAGATCACCCGGGTTGTACTTGTGAAAAGGAGCTCAATGAAGAGCTCTAAGGGCCTCTAGAGTTGAGGTTGGGGATATGAGAAGGAGGAGATGATCCTGTAGAACAGCTAAGAGACAATAGGAATCTGAAGGCCAGGGGAAGAAGCTTTCCCAGTTGGGAGTCCTCAGAGGTGTCAGAGGCTGCTGATTGGCAGGCAGCGGAGGACTGACCAAGAAGTGGCCGTGCGTTCAGCTATGCTGAGGTCCTTGGCGACCTGAAGAGAGCTGTTTCTGCAGGAGTGATGTGAAAGTCTCACTGGAATATACTGAAGAGATAAATGGAGGAGAGACATTGGAAACAATAGGCAGAGATAGTTCTTCTGAGCAGCGTTGTTTCACTGGGTACGGGAGAGCAGTGGCAAAAGCCCAAGTAAAAATGTTGGCTTTTTTGGGTTTTCTGTTTTTTTTTTTTTTTTTTTTTTTTGACGGAGTTTCGCTCTTTTTGCCTAGGCTGGAGTGCAATGGCGCCATCTCGGCTCACTGCAACCTCCACATCCTGGGTTCAAGTGATTCTCCTGCCTCAGCCTCCCAAGTAGCTGGGATTACAGGTGCATGCCACCATACCCGGCTAATTTTGTATTTTTAATGGAGATGAGGTTTCACCACGTTGGCCAGGCTGGTCTTGAACTTCTGACCTCAGGTGATCCAACCGCCTCAGCCTCCCAAAGTTCTGAAATTACAGGCATGAGCCCTCGTGCCCAGCCTGGGTTTTCTGTCTGTTTAAGAAGGAAGAGATTGCAGCATTTGTACACATGTGAATTATCAAGATATGTTATATAATATGTTTTTTGATCCTTGGAAAAACAGATATTTGGGAATTCTCTTTGTAGCTTCTTTTCAAAGATTAGAAATGACATTTCTTGCTTTTGAAAGTAGTCAGCAACATGTTTTATTTTAGTGATCCTATTTATTTTCCCCACATGCAGGCATTCTTTTCTGTGAAATTACAGATCACTACTCTAAAATAATTCTAAAGAAAAAGAAGTCTCTGTTGTATATTTTTTTAACTATGATGTCAATAGTCTTTAAAAAATGTAAACTGGATATTGCTCTCAAAGGAAAAGCCATACAGAGTTTTGATTAGTCATTCAAGGATAAGGCCACAGATAGTCTCATCCAAGCGCATTAGTCTTCATTTATTCAATCTTCTTGAGTTTCCTGGTAGAGAAAGAGTTGTTAAACAATCTTTACCCATCAAAAGGTTCCTATTAAAGCACCGTGATTGCTATTTTACACACACAAATACACACATATTTATGCATGTGTATATTTGTGTGTTTATATTTGTATAGATATATACACACATGCTTATAAACATGTTTATGTGTGTGTATCACTGTATGTATGTGAATATATGTGAATATATGTGCATGTATGTGTGCTGTATTTCTGTATAGCTATGGCTTTCAAAATGAAGTTTAGTAAATCTATCCTGAATAGTCTACATGTCCAAAACATTAATTAATGTCACAAAATTTTCTGTTTCTCTGATGGGCAATGCATAATACAAGTCAATTGGGGTTATTCAAAGATTAATTAAACATAGTCTTCAAGTAGTTTAACATCTGATAACCAAAATTAGACATTTGTATAATAATGATTTTTTTGAGTTAGAAAATGAAACATCTTCTAAACAAGCTAGAAAGAAGACTTCAGGAGTTTGAGGAGGGAGGGAGGCATTGCAGATAAACCTGTGTGAAAAAGGTAACATTGAACTTGTGACTTCAAGGATGATAATGTTTTGGTGACAGAGGGATGAGGAGTTCGGAAAACTCCATCTGCAGGGGACTTTCATCAAATTAAAGATTCAACATAGAAAGATTTATTATTCAAGGTCTAAGGCAGGTTATTTTTAAATCTGAGCATTTAATGAGATGCTTCTTTTGCTTTTAAACTTTTAATAATGATAATATCATATATATATGAACCATGTGTATTTATATAGCTATATATGCACACACTATATTATATATAGTATATATATTTATGCATGCAGATGGTTTAAAAATAATAGAAGGGTATGAAATTTCAGAAAATTCTCCTGCCCAACCTTTCCCATCTCTAGTCCAAGATCTGAGAGATAATCACTTTTAGCTCTTTCTGCTTTCAGTTCTAGAACTTGTTACCACATCTAAAAATGTAATCATTATTCCTCCATTTCTTAATTTGTCATATTTATAGAGTATCTATTCATTCATTGGCATAAAAGATGAGAATTTTGGCCTGTGTAAATCAGTGTCCCTCACACGGTTTCTTCTTCCTTCTCCTGCCAATTTTAGTAAGTTGACTTTATTATTTTTTCTCATTTGTCATTTTAGCATTTTTTGTTAAAATATTTTTTATTAAATACTGAAGAAAACCAAAAGAAATTGTACGTATGAGATATGGCATGATTTCTAATCTCCTCTACACATAGCCCCATCCTACTCCCTGTCTGACTCCTTCAGAACTATTTTGAATTATACATTTATTATTTTTTGTTTGGTTTATATTTCTACAAATATTTATAACTCTAAATAATACATTTTTTACTTTATCATGCTTTTAAGCTTGGCATACATAGACTTATATTGAATGCATTTCTCTGAAAGTTGCTTTTTCTTCTCAATTTCTGTCTGCAAGGTTTATCCAGGTGTTTACATATTGCTATAATTCTTTTATTTTTGCTGTTATATAGAATTTCTTTATATGAAAAAACAATTTACATACCCATTCTGTTGTTTTATGTGCATTTGCATTAATTCCAGTGTTTCTTCTAAAACAAATAATGCTGCAATGTATATTCTTGAACATGTCTCCTTGTGCACAAGAATTAACACTGAAGAAAACCAAAAGAAAATGTATGTATGAGATACAGCATGATTTCTAATCTCCTCTACACATAGCCCCTCTAGAGGCTACACACAACCTCTCTAGGTCAGAGGTTGGAAAACTTTTTCTGTAAAGAGCCAAATGATTAATATCTTAGGTTTTGCAGACCACACCCTGTCTCTGTTACATATTCTTATTAGTTATTTGTTTGATTTTTACAAGCACTCACAAATGTACAAAGCATCCTTAGCTCATGAGTCATGTAAGAACATCACCCAGCCTAGCTTTGGCCGGGACCACAGCTTGCCATTCCCTGCTTTAGGGCAATATTTTTCAGTCATTTCAACATCACTCACACTAATTATTTAAAAATTTAGGAAAATAACAGTTAAAATTTATGTTGCAGTATGGATAAACCTTGAGGACTGCAAACTAAGTACACAAAAAGATAGTTATAAATGAACAAATATTGTATGATTCCACTTGCATCAAGTTCTAGAGTACTCAAATTCCTAGAGAATTGAGTACTTTAGGAATTTCCTAAATTCCTAAAACATTTCATATTATAATCCCAGTGTATACACACACACACACACACACACACAAATACATGAGTAAAAATGTTTTGTGAAATCATACCCATGCTTATTATCTATCATGTTGCCCTTTTGTATTCTATCCCTTAAAAAAAAAAAAAAAAAAAAGAAGTTCTGGTTATTACATGCTAAGTTAATTTTACAGCCCATTATCAGACCCATAGTTTGAAAACCATAATTTTAGGAGTTGAATTCTTGAACCCTAAGGTATCTACATCTTCTTTACCAAGTAATAACAAATTGCTCTCCAAAGTGGAAGTAGCAGTTTGTACTCCCATTGGAAGTGTATGAGGTCTGAGCCTGGAGGTGTGGCTTGTGCCTGCAATCCCAGAGACTCTGGTGGCTGAGGTGGGAGGACTGCTTCCTAAGCCATGAGTACCAGGCGGCAGTGAGCTATGATCCTGCCATTGCATTCCATCCTGGATGACAGAGTGAGACCCTGTCTCTCAATAATAAGAATAAAACCCCACAAACAGCAACAACAAAAACACACATTAAAAAGTGTATGAATTCTTTCTTACAAGTAGTTTTGTCAGAATTTTATATTGTGGTTTTGTTAGAAATGAAGGTGTCTCGTTTTACTTTGTAAAAAGAAATATCTTCTACATTTTTAATTGTGGTAAAGTACACATAACGTAAAATTTACTATTTTACTGATTTTTAACCTTACAATTCAGTGGTAATAAAGTACATTCAAATTGTTGTGCAACTGTCACTATCATTTGTCTCCAGACCCTTTTCATCTTGAGAAACTGAAGCTCTGTATACATTAAACTCTAACTTCTTATTCTGTCTTCCCAGTAGCCCCTGGCAACCGCCCTTCTACTTTCTGTCTCTAGGAATTTGAGTACTCTAGAACTTGATGCAAGTGGAATCATACAATATTTGTTCATTTATAACTATCTTTTTGTGTACTTAGTTTGCAGTCCTCAAGGTTTATCCATACTGCAACATAAATTTTAACTGTTATTTTCCTAAATTTTAATGCTCTTGAGCATCTTTTCATATATTTATTTGCTTCTGACATGTTCCTGTCTATGATGTTTTGGCCTATTTCTTTAATTAATTAATTATAACTAGTTACATATTCTGCCTTCTACTCTTTTTTCACGTATTTACACTCCAAATATCATTTCCTAGTTGTGCCCAACATTGGTTGAAGGTGCTTTTGTAAGGTAAATGAAAACACTACCAACTTAGAACCCCTTTAAATTATAGCCCGATAGACTTTTTTTGACCACCACAGCTTTAAGGAGGCTAGTTTGACCCTATGACTTCACCAAAACAAACAAAATAATGGTCCCGGAAGTCTCCTGGTAGTTTCCCATGAGTTTCCCTGAGGCCTGCAGCATGTAGTTGGAGGAGGTTCTCCCATGAAGCTGAGAAAGCTGACACTTCAAAGCCCCGTTCTCATGTAGAACCAGCTTCACGTTTCTCAGGTTGAATGACCTGAGAGGATGACCGGAGTGAAAAATACTGTACTATATAGTTTCAAATAGCTAGGAAAAGGATACTCAATGTTCTCAGCACGAATAAATGAGAAATGTTTGAGATGATGGATAAGCTCATCACCCTTATCTGGTCTGCATCACAACAACACTATGTACCCCCATGAATATGTACAATTATTATATGTCAGTTAAAAATTTTTAAAAAGTTTTAAAAATTGTATAAGCTTCAGAGACCCACAAAATGCAGAACTTCCTGGGTTCAGTCTTTGGGGGTGTGTGTGTTGTTGTTGTGTTTTGAGACGGAGTCTCACTCTGTCGCCCAGGCTGGAGTGCAGTGGGGCAATCTCGGCTCCCTGCAACCTCTGCCTCCCGGGTTCAAGTGATTCTCCTGCCTCAGCCTCCCGAGTAGCTGGGACTACAGCACTCACCACCACGCCCGGCTAATTTTTGTATTTTTAGTAGGGACAGGGTTTCACCGTGTTGGCGAGGATGGTCTCAATTTCTTGACCTCATGATCTGCCTACCTCGGCCTCCCAAAGTGCTGGGATTACAGGTGTGAGCCACTGCGCCCATCTGTGCATGTTTTTAACAGTCCCATTTTCCTTAGCCCTGGGCTCCATATGATTTTTCTCTGTGCCTTGCCAGGCTTTGGAGATCATAATCAAAGTTCATCATTTTTAACAAATGACCTTAAGGGAAAAGCCAGCTTCAGTCCACTGATGAGTTCTACCAGATTCCTGCTTTCACTTAGTTTTTGGCTTCTATATAGTTCTTATTTTCTTTCCAACTCATTGATGTGTTTTAAAATTTTTTTAAATTATATTTTATTTAGCTTGTATAATTGTTTCATATGGATGACTGATCAGATTATCTAAATGGAAAAAAATCTAAATTTTGCAAATTATTTTGACTCCGAAGTAGGCGAAATGAAAACTGTTGAGCCCCTAATCTTTTCTTCGACTGACCTCTCTCTTATGCATTACCTAATTTCTTTAAGATAGAACTTCTATTCTCTGATATTGTCTTATAATTAGGACATCTGTGTTTTGTCTGTATGTGGATTTGAACATTAAAAATCAAGAAATAGTATTTCCAACATTATATTTATGTAAAGGATACTAGTTACAGAATTATTATAATTTGAGTTATAAAAATGATATCCATTATCACTTAAATTCTTATAGCTCATCAGGTCTACAACATCATGCCATATTGAAGCTTGAGCCAAATTGGTTTGAAAAAAATATGTCACACAGGCAGCCAATCCTCATTATTTGCAGATTCTATATTGCAAATTTGCCTACTTGCTAAAGTTTATTTGTAGCCCCCAAATAAATAGTTGTTATATTTTCTCAGTCACTCATGGACATGTGCAGAGCTGAAAAAAATTGAGTTGAGCTACAGACATTTTTCCAGCTGAGGTCAAACAAGGCAATGCTCTGCCTTTTCTGAAATCTCATACTGTGACACAAATGTCCTATTTGTGGTGTATTTAGTGCCATGTTTTTCACAAGATATGGAGGCAACCTAAGCCTCTATCAGTGGATTGGAGGATATTATGCTAAGTGAAATAAACCAGGCACAGGAAGACAAATAGTGCATCATCTCACTTATATGTGGAATCTGAAAAAGTTGAACTCATAGAAATATAGTGTAGAATGTTGGTTACCAGGGGCTGGGAGTAGAGGTGGAGAGGGAGTGAATGGAAAGCTGCTCATCAAGAGATACAAAGTTTCAGATAGACAGAAGGAATGGGGTGACTATAGTCACTAATAATGTATGTCTCAAAACAATTTTGAGAATAAATTTGAAATGTCTCACCATAAAAAATGATAGGTAAGCAAGGTGATAGATTAATTAGCTTGATTTAATCACTCCACATTGTATGAATATACCAAAACACCATGCTGTACTCCAAAAACATATATAATTAGAATTTTCCAATCAGAAGTAATATCCGTACAAATAAAAAAGAATGCGATAGGTGGATAAAGATGTCCAAGATACACTGCTGAATGAATAGAACAATTTTATAATATAAGATTCTATGCTAAAAAAGCAATATATATCAAAACTCATCAAGCCATACACTTTAGGATCTGCGAATTTTTACTTTACATAAATATTACCTTAATAAAGATACAATAATATATGAAAAAAACACAACACCCACATACTCTATGTGCAATGTATTAGTTTGCTAGGACTGTCATAACAAAATACCTCAGACCGTGTAGCTTACACAACAGAAGTTTTCTCAGAGCTCTGGGAGCTGGAGTTTCTTTGGCTTGCAGATGGCCACCTTCTCTCTGTGTCTTCACGTGGGCTTTCTTCAGTGTGCCCACTTCTCTGATTTTTTTTCTTTTCTTTTTTTTTTTTAAGTACTCACTGCAACCTCCACCTCCCGGGTTCCAGCAACCTCCACCTCTCGGGTTCCAGCAAATCTTGTGCCTCAGCCTCCCGAGTAGCTGGGATTACAGGCATGTGCCACCAGGTTCGGCTAATTTTTGTATGAAGTTTCATCATGTTGGCCAGGCTGGTCTCCAACTCCTGACTGCAAGTGATCCTCCCGTCTTGGCCTCCCAAAGTGTTGGGATTACAGGCGTAAGCCACGGTGCCAGGCCTGATGTATCTTTATGTGTTCAAATATGCTCTGCTTATAAGAAGAGTAGTCAGACTGGATAACCTCACTTAACCCTAAACACCTCCTTAAAGACCCTATCTCTAGATATAGTCATATTCTGAAGTACTGTGGATTTGAAATTCAACAAGTATTTTGGGGAGACACAACTCACTTCATGACACCCAGGTTCACCACTGTTAATATCTAGCCATATTTTTCTTATTACTCTATTTATGCATGCTGCCATTTTTTCCCTGCCACTTGGGAGTACGTTGCACACTTGGGTGGTCATTACCCTTTATATTTCAGTAGATATTTCCTAAAAACAGGAATGTACTTCTAGAAAACCACCGTATAACCATCCAAATCAGAAAATCAACATTAAGATCAATATTGCCTTCTAACTCAAAGACCCATTTCAATTTTGCTGTTTGCTCCAAAAATGCTCTTCAAGGATTAGATTCTATCCAAAATCCTGTGTACTGTTTAGTTGTCAAACTTCTCTGATAGCCTTCAATTTGAAAAATATTGCAGTGGTTTGCTTATCTTCTCTGACTTTGACATTTTTAAATAGTATAGGCTAACTATTTTGTAGAATGCCTCTTAGCTTAGGCTTGTGGATCTGTTTCCTCCTGATTAGGTACCTGTGATAGAAATACCACAACAGTGATGCTGTGTTCCTCCTAGTGCCCCACAGCAGAAGACACATGATGACATGTGGTATTCAGTTTTATCGTATATTTAAGATAGTTTCTGCCAGACTTTTACACTCTAAGATTAAAGAAGAAGGATTCACATTTACTAATTAATATTAGTTGACATTTTACTGTGTGGTAGACACGTCCCTTCTTTATTTATTTACTTAGTTACTTACCTTGGTACAGGCTCATGCATTCCTATTTTATTCCAGGTACTATAATCTGTTGCTATAATTATTTACTCTGATGCTCAAATTGTTCTGTGTTTGGCTTTCAAACAAGTTCCTACATCCTTTTGATATCTCTACGTTTTTCTATGGGGGAAGTGCCACTGTAGCTTGTCTCACTGTATGGGCAAAGATTGACAGGGGATGGAGGAGAGAAGGTAAGAAATCTGGCCCAAATATTTCATGTAGTATAATGTTTAGAATTTATCATTTTTTTCTGACACAAAGCCAGTCATGCTCCCCACACCTGCCAGGGTAGATCTTGGAGAATCCTTGGAACTAGGCCTGGATGAGTAACTTTCACCTCCTCTGCAGCCATCTGTTTTATTTTTTTACTAAGATTCCTTCCCTCCACTCTGTCCCTCATTGAGAATTCTCTTGCTTTCCATTTTCCAGAAATATTTATGGTTTTCTCCTGTATATGTTCTCTACTCCACTTTGTATTGAAAGTAAAAATAAGCTACTTTTGAAACATGGTTACTCTTATGACTCATAAATAATATTACATCATAACTTCAAATTTGTACAGCATATTTTACAGTTACCAAGGATAAATCTTTTATCCTTATGCTCTGATGAAGGAAGATTAAGAATTACTTTCACAAAATCAAAAAAAAATAAGATTTTTGAAATTAAACATATTTATTGATATTTTCAAGTTCCTAGAATAAGCAAATGACACATCCACGGGCTAAAATCTATGGTTTTTCACTTTCACCCATTGGATTGCAGTGTCTTCTTTCCTTGGAAGGTAAGGTCAGTCTACAGCCCCCATTTTGAATTTTATGCCTGAAGGAGTCCTTAGCAGGCTATTTTCCATCTATATTAAACATTTCATCCTTATATTTTATGAAGTCAGGATTATTAAAATCCTTGTTAAGATATATACATTAATACCCCAATATTGTGCGTTTATCTGAAATGATACTTATTGTAGAATTATGCAAATACAATAATTTGAATGTAAAACTTCAAATTAAGACTTCATAAGAAGAAAACAACCCTTGGTCAATGATCTTTTTTGTCATTTTGAATATAGGAGAAAAGGTAATAAAAACATCTTTCTACCTCTTGAGAATGGCCTTGACACTAATATTTGTAAAGTGCTTCAAAGAAGAAAAGGGCTGACTTACCGGTGAGGAGATTGAGTAAATACAAAACATACTCTACCGTGATAGCGATACTCTTAAATGACAAGTCAGGGAGGGGTTTATCGGGTTCTGTGTCCTGTCTCGATTATTAATAAACTGACTTAAGTTTTTGCTTAGATGTTTGTAGTCACAACCAAAGGCAACGTGAGTTTAGCTTAAACCAGTTGAGAACAATTGGATGATTCAAAACCATGTATTTCTATAACACCAGCAGAATGCAATTAAGCAGTTTTATTTTAAGAAAACATTGAAAACAATTTTATCTAATAGCAAAAAGCCTCACTGGTGTGGCTGGACTTTTGGTATTAAAAATATTGTCCATGTTTAAATGTCATTATTTGTTATCAATAATTATCCCACTGGTGCATTTGGGAAGGGGGAGATGAAAGTGGTTTTTATCTCATTAGCATGTCTTCACTGTTAACTGTTTGTAATATTAGTTTGCTTTGATCTTCCTTTTGATTATAGTGTGCAAAGCTGATATAATCTGTTATTATTTCCATTAATAACTAAGTATCTCTTGTGGTTGACAAGACAATTTGTTATTATCAGACTGCCTTTATGTAATGCAAAGAGGTTTACACCCGTTCCCCTACCCAGCCTGTGTAAAACAACAGGCGTTTATCTGCTCCCAGCAGCCTGGAGACATTGCCCTCTTCAAAGAGGCTCCATGGACACTGCTGGACAAAGACAGGAAGCACCTTGACAGTGAGCTGGAGACTTGGGCACATAGATTCTAATCTGGATATAGTTTCTACCTCAAGGGGATTTGCAAATTGGACAATCTAACCAGGAGCATATTCTGCTGACCCTGTTTTGTTCTGTTTTGTTTTTTTCTTGAGGTTTAAGTTGGGCAAGAGAAGGGGGGTTAGAGACAGAAGTGAGATAGTGTTGGCGAAGCTGAAATTTCTCTTGCAACAAGCAGAGTGTATTATCATCATTATGTCCGCAGCATCTCAGGCTTCCAAAATGTGAGTTCTGGCAGATTATGAAGGCAAAAGATTTGCAACTCAAGGGGCTTTATTGTCAAGTTTCTATATTTGTCTTGCGTTTAACATCTCTGCCATTCTCATTCCCAGAGATTTTGAGATATTTGACAAATTTTGACACATACAAGGATAATTTCTCTCCACTTCCAAAATGACTCCACTTCCAAGAATAATACCATGGTTGACTCATTAGGAGAGAAAAGGCTGTGAGTGGAGTTGAGTTCGAGATATGACAACTTCACATCTTTTAAACAGAGTGGGAGAATTTCAAAACACAAACTTTTTCTAATGGATTTAGTTGGCACTCTGACTTCATTATCTGCCAGTGGAAGTTTCATTTTCTCCAAATCTATTGGTTGGCAGGGCAGATTATATTCTCAGAAGTCTTGCTGGTCCTATAAATTTGACCCACCTCTAACAACAGCACAGGGAAGGTGAGGGAGCTACCTGAAGTGGCAAAGTCCATTGGAGGCAGCTGTTGACAGCTACTTGAATTCCCCAAGGCATGTTTTATTTGTGGATATATGTGCTGTTGCACAAAAGACATTGATGATCTTTGCATGTAGTCATGGAAAGCTACCTGCCACCATATTTGGATGTGTCAGAAAGAATAGAGAGAAAGGAATGAATGAGGTGAATCAGAATGTCCTGACATCATTTGGGGCCTTTGCTGACCTCTGAGATAGTTGAGGGGCTTTTGGATGTTCTTTTCACCTTCAGGTTACTGAATTCATGGCAGAAGCCCCTAGAGATGGAAAGGATAAACAGAGTTTCTGTATGTCTTGACTCCACAAATTTCAGCTCCTTAATTGATCCGTTCAGATGATGTCATAGTTGGAAGTACATCCTCTGGGCTAGGCTAGAGCAAGCTAAACACTGTTACTGCTAAGGACTTATACCACAAGAGCCCCTTTAACTAGCATGGTTGGCTGGTTAGATGGTACCTGGCTGTGCTGAGAAGTATTTACTCACTCTCACCTTAGTAACAAGCAAGACGTGGACAGCAGCTACCTTTTTCTTCATGCCTGATGACAAGCCTTCACAGAGCTAAGAACTCTGCAAATGTCTTCTGTTTTCAGATTAGGCCATAATTTAGGATGACTCTTGTATTTGTGTTATTTTTTATTTAGAGCAAGAATGAGGTCTGATGTTTTTCCCTGAACAAAAATGAACAATACAGTAGACATTTTGAGAACTTATGAGCCATGAGAAGTCACAGGGATTTTTCCTGGATTTCTTGATGTCTGCACAAACTAGAATTTCTATTTATATATTAACTACCTTGATTTCAGCCCTTCTGCTTGCCCATTTTGGGAAGGAGGGTTTGGGGGACAGACATAGAACTTTGTCCACCCCAGGTGACTATTTACCCATGAGCTATTCTGACCCTTACTGTTATCTGATTGCATATGGAGATGATTGGCAGCTTAGCAGCTTTACCTTGACCGCCCATGCAGGGAAGTCAGTAACAACATTAAACACTAAGCAGGGACAGCATGTTCCATTTATTACAAGGCGTGGAATTTATCTTCTGGAAAAGCTGCACACAGTTCTTGATGTGACTCACTTTAGTACAATAGAAATCAGTCATGATTTGTTAATTTCATTTGTCCCTTCACAAGAAAGGAAAAAAACATTAATTGTGTGGTGTTGGCAGAGGTTTTTCGGCCCATAAACTGAAATTTGACCAATGTTTTTCCAGAACACAGTCTTGGGAAGTAGATGTCATTAGTCTAACTTCAAAGGAACAAAGGAACCATGTTTAGAGAAGCTAACTTCCCCAAAGGTAGACCACTACTAAAGATGAAAACACTTTTTGAAATGAAAGCTAAGATATTTTACATAAACACATCTTCAGCTATTGTTTTCCCTATTCGTTTCTTTATTGAAAGGAAAAGAAGAAAAAGCTATAAAATGTTCAGGGAATTAGGCTCAGGGTGATTTTTGGAGTAATGGGCTTTTTGACATGAATTACCTGACTGTCATGGTTTAAATCATAACCATTGTAGAAGGTGTCAGAGAGACTGAGCAAGACTGAGGCTAATTATTAAGTGTAATTATTTTATTGAGCTGCTGTTACTATAACTACATGTTAGAGAACATTATTTAAAGCCCATCTCAGTATATAATTTGTATAAATTGATTGATAGGACATTTTTGTTTATCAATATAAAAACATTCATTTTTAGCTTGGAGATTGTACTCTTTCATCTTAGAGACTGTCACTCGTGGCAATGTTTAAATTTGAGCTCCCCATCCTCATTTGACCACGGCCTTCTCCTGAGTGGCTTAGAAGAGCAGGATAACTGCCCTTGAAATGTACTGTGAACACGTGGGCCAAGTACACCTGGACTTGAAGTCGGATGTAAGTTTGCAAATGTGTCCTTGGACACAATCATACGCCCTCTTGAAGTTCCAGTTTCCTCAGGAGCCAAACTTCACAGAGATACTATAACAATTAAATGCCATAGATATGTGAAAGTGTAACAACGTCTTCCAGAAATAGTAGGTGCCTGATAAATATTCTTTGACTCTGTATCTATTTACAAAGCAAATTGAAGTTATATGAATATTTTTTTTCCTAACTGATTAAGGAAGGTTTTTAGCTTTCCTTTACTCAGCAACCAGATTACTCTGGTTAAAGAGTGAAACTGCTTAGATGTTTAAGAAAAGCACAAAAGCTACATGGATTTTTTGTGACAGCCCAGTTCTGAGAGGACAGATGTGAAATTGTAAAACACTGAAGAATCATGTATTCTGGCTACACTAGGCCTATATACCCTTCCAGGAACTCCTGTTATTAGCCAGGCTTGTCAAGAACTAATCACTAGCTTTCAAGTTTTGTAAGGATACTCTGAAGGTTTACTTTAACCCTACTATACACAAAAATGTTTGTATTGCTACCCACTGATAAGAAAAGTATTAGCATTCATTAAGTACAGCCATAAATCTCTCTCTTGAAAGAGCAGTAATGCAGCCTTCCAGCTGCCATAATGAATGCAGCATTTAATCTCTCCTTGGGAAAGTGTCCTCACTTCAGACCTCTACTATAGTTAGACACCCTGGGAAGAACATGGCATTGTGGAAATGAGACTGATGACAAAGAGTTATACTCTTGCCTGATTTTAGGTCCAGAAAGCCTCCAAGTTACAATTAAAACAGAAGCCTTAATTTTAAAAAGGAAATGAAAAGTAAAGTGACTTGTTCAAAGAAGATGGAATGTTAACATTTATTGTGCGCCTACAGAAATGACAGGCACAATAGAAGGAAATTTCTATTTGTACTAGCTCATTTTCTCCTTATAACTACCCTCCAAGTTATTGTTGGAGGGTACCAATGTTGCAGAGAAGAAAAGAGGAACACAGAAAGATTGATATGGCAGCCCAGCGTCAGAGATCGAATCCAGCATAAGCAGAGTGAATTTAACTGTCTCTGATTCTAGATGCTACCAGGTGCTACTGGATGCTATCCCTAAGAGCAGTATCTTATTTTTAGAAATCACACCTGTCTCGGTGAGAAGGAAGGTGTGAACTTCAAGGTAGAACATGGAAGTTTGGAACCTTGTTTCTATTTTGGGGAACATTTATAGCATATCATATGAAGTCTTCTTTGTCTCACTTTACTTACACACTGTTCCAGGGTTCCCTTTGAAGAACAGCATCCCTGCGTTGCAGTACCCTTAAACTCATTTTGTCTGTGGGCTTTTCCTTCTATTTCTAAGTTCCCTGACTGGAAAACACCTTGTGCCCCTTGTCATCTGATGCAGCCACACAGCTCAGCTTTGGAGAATAGAACCAATGGCCCAGGGACAAGGAGAGGTCTCTTTCTCTGTGGAACAATAAGAAAGGCATCACCTGAGGCTGTGCTAAATTAACAACCAGAAGGGAGAAGGCTTAGGCAGTTCAATGGCTCCTTGTCTTCCCCCCCATAAGTTTCTTGCACAGGAATCTAAATTTCCAACATTTAATAACCTCTGAGTTTGAGCACATGGTAATGAATGATCTTCACTTCCAGGAGGAACTGAAAGAAAAGAAAAACCAACATCTCCAAGTCTAACACATTACCTTCCCACAGGCAATACCATGTAGTGACCACTCTCATGATGACCTTCTCTGGGCACTTCCCACCCATGGGAGAAGATATAAGATAGAGGCTGTTATATGGAATTTTTGAGCATCAGGAGAGTGCTGCTTTGATCATTTCATTTGGAAAAATTGAAAGTTACCTTAAACATAAGCTTCATCATCTAGAACCGCATGGTATACAAAAAATGGTGAACATTTGCCTTCCAGTTCAACGAGGGAAGAGAAAATCTAAACAACATAAAAACAAATAATTAATATGGCTTGATATTTCAAAAAGCTAAATTAAATTCGGCGTGTGATCAACTTACTAACAAATCACATTGGAACATGGGGATCCTCTCCAAAGGGGAGAGCTGGTAGATGGGGTGACTGTCTTTCCAGCTGGTGATTGCTTAGACTGTAGAGCAGAACCCACCAGCTCAACTTTGTTTGGTTGGCAATTCATCCTCTTTTGAGTCTATTCGTAAATATTACACAGAAATAACAGCTTTGAACAAGCTTTATGTGTGATTGCTAGAGTTGGTTTAACGCTTTATTTAACACTACATGTTTAGCTTGCTTGAATACACTTGCACAGATGTTCTGTTCTATAAAGGATAGAAAAGGACACGAGGAAACTCTTGAAAGGAATTGTTCTTGAGATTATTTCATCTCTATTATCTGCAGAGTTTAAGTCTCTAACTTGGCTGTGAGTCATATGTGTACTATTTCATTCCTCTAAGAATGAACTAATAAGAATATCCATGTACTACAAAGAGAAAACATATGTGTATATGTTTGTTCGTGTGTGTGTGCATGCATGCTCTTGTGTGTGTGTGAATGAGAGAGAGAATGGAGGTAGGAAAATAAAAAAATCTCTCTTCAAATGAATTAAAAATAAAACCTGTGTGATCTTATGATGCTTAATAAACTATGGAAATGGTATTTTCGTCTCAGTAGGAGTTTTAACTATTTGCATGTATTTTGAGTTCCCTTAAGGCACTTCCAAAACAAAAAACAAAAAAAAAGCAAAAGAAGATTATTAGTTTCCTCTGTAGGAGTGAGCTGGACAGATTCCACAGTTTAAGATGAGAGAACTCTGAAAGGTCAACGATTGGAAAGGAACCAGAAACAGGCTTGTGTTTCGTGTTTCTTTTCAGGTGCAACACCTGGTTTTGGAAGGGCCTCTCTACTCTGTGGCTCGTATTCCTGCTTCTTTATTGATATGAAACTTATAGCAGAAAAAGATGGGGTCAGGTGTGGTGGCTCACACCTGTAATTCCAGCACTTTGGGAGGTAAAGGCAGGGGGCATTGCATGAGCTCATGAGTTCTAGACCAGCCTGGACAACATGGCAAAACCCATCTCTACAAAGAATGAAAAAATTAGCTGAGCATTGTGGCACATGCCTATAGTCACAGCTGCTCAGGAGGTTGAAGTGGGAGGATTGCTTGAGCCCAGGAAGTTGAGGCTGCAGTGAGCTGAGATTATGCCACTGTACTCCAGCCTGGGTGACAGAGCAAGACCGTGTCTCAAAAAAAAAATAAAGAAAGAAGGAAAGAAAGACAAAGACACAAAGAAAGAAAGAGAGAAAGAGAGGGAGGGAGGGAGAGAGAGAGAAAGAAAGGAAGAGAGAGAGAAAGGAAGGAAGGAAGGAGGGAAGGAAGGAAAGAAGGAAGGGAAGGAAGGAGGGAAGGAGGGAAGGAAGGAAGGAAGGAAAAAAAGTTACAGCAGAAAAAGAAATGTTCTCAGTTCCCTCCTGTGTCCCAAGATACTGTGAGCATTTTTTATTTTGGGGAGTGTCCATATTATCAAAAAACGCAGAAAAATTTTTTTCCCCTACTAATTTCCATTATACAAGTAGAGATTTTTGTTGTGTAATGGTGGCAAGCCAGACTGATATTGCTTGGCTGTGTCCTCACCCAAAATCTCATATTGAATTGTAATCCCTGTAATCCACATGTGAAGGGTGGGACCTGGTGGGAGGTCTTTAAATCATGAGGGCACTTTCCCTTATGCTGTTCTCATGATAGTGAATGAGTTCTCATGAGATCTGATGATTTCATTAGCGTCGGGCATTTCCCCTGCTGGTACTCATTTTCTCTCCTGCCATTCTGTGAAGAGGTGCCTTCTTCCACGATTGTAAGTTCCCTGAGGCCTCCCTAGCCATGTGGAACTGTGAGTCAATTAAACCTCTTTTCTTTATAAATTATCCAGTCTTGGGTATTTCTTCATAGCAGCATGAGAATGGACCATTACACAGAGATTTTCCAATAGGCTCAACCAAATACTAGGAATAACACAGATTGTGGTAGGCGGCTTCATGGAAGGCTGGAAAGTGCTGCTAATAGATTTCTGCTACTGGTTGATATTTACCAGGTACCAGCAGTCATCTGACACTTGTGTACAGGGACCTCAAAATGTTTCCAATTTGATGTTTCAACTTCTTGTTTTATTAATCCAGTTAGTTAAAAAAATCTGAAAATAATTTTATTTGAGCATTTGCACACAGAACAAAAAAAGTCTGTGTAATAAGGTGTCATTGATTTGATTTTCTTTCATTCCAAGTACTGCCTAAATGTATCCATGTGTATTCCCACATCACCCAGCTAGAATTTGCTTATTTACAGTGTTAAATTAATCTATTGTATAAATGATATTGAAATTGAAGGAAAAACCATATCCCTGGAGTGCTTTCTCACACTTGCTGCATAATAAAAGTGGCAAATCAGATCTGTGAATTATTATTGTGTCTTGATAATAGAAAAAAGAAAAATTTGGTACTAGAAATAATGTACCATTATTTCCCAACCTCCTTTTACTTTGGCTCCAAATATTACTGAACACTTTAAAAATCATTATTAAAGATTACTAAAATATTAAAAATGACTCACAAAATGTGCTATGGTTTCTGTTCTTTTAGATCAGAATCATACCTCTGATACTTCAATTCACACTCATTCCAAGACATTTATTATGTCATGTGAACTTATCTGGTGCAAAATATTACAAGCCTGCAGTCTTACTAAAGAACTTACATATTTGCCATTGTTTTTATTTATTTATTTATTTTTATATCGATGGAATAATACACTGTGTGCTTTTCTATTATTTTATATCAGTGGAATAACACAATGTGTGCTATTACTGTCCATTTGCTTTATTTCAGAGTAGATATATGTGCTTATACCATAGTCTGTTTATCTATTCACATCATGTTGGACTTTTGAGTTGTGTCCTGATTTGGTCTGTTACCTATAAAGTTAATAAAACATTTGTAAACAGTTTTATTGATGGGCATAGGTTTTATTTCTCTTGTATAAATATCTAGGAGTAGAATGGTTGGATCATATGATAGGGTGTTTTCCAGAGAGGTTTTACTACTTAATATTTCCATCAACAACCTATGGCTACAGCCTCCCAACACTTGATAAGGTCAATGTTTTAAATTTTAAACACTCCAACAGATATATAGGAGTATCAAATTGGGGTCTGAATTTATATTCCCCCTCTGGTTATTGAGATTGAAAATATATATATATATATATATGCTTTTTATGACCCATATATTTTGTTTGATAAAGAGTCTGTTCAAATATTTGGCCATTTTATTGGATTGTTTGTTTATGTATAATTGAATTTTTTAAAATGTTTACATAAGTCTGAATATAAGGCCCTTATTGTTTTCATGATTTGTAAATATTTTCTCTCAGTCTGTAGATTTTCTTTTCATTCTCCTAATGTGTTTCAAACAGAAGAGTTTTTCACTTTTATAAAATTCAATTTACACATCTTTTAAAAAATGAATTATACTTTTGAAATTATATATGAGTTTATTATTCTTTTGAAATTCATAAAGATTTTCTTTATTTTTTTGTACAAGTTTAAAAGTTTTAAGTCTTATATTTAGATCTATGATCTGTTTTGAGTTGGTTTGTATAGATCGTGTGAAATATGGATCAAATCATATATTTTTACACAAGGATATTTAATTATTCCTATAATTTGGTTTAAAAGACTGTGACTCCTTGACTAAATGATGTTTGCATCTTGTCACAGATTAATTAGGCATATATGTGTTGGGCTATCTCTGAACATTCAATTTTGTGCTATTGATATGTCAATATGATAGTGTCTTGAAATCAGCTAGTGTGATTCCTCCAGTTTTGTCCTTTTTCAAAATTGGTTAGGATACTCTAGGTTGTTTGTATTTCTATAATTATTCTAGAATCAGCATCTCAGTTTCCAAGAAAGCCTAATTGAATTTTAATTAATATGATATTAAATATTATCTTTGTTCATTTTCTGTTGCTTATAATAGAGTACCTGAAACCAGGTAAATTATTTTAAAAATAAATTTATTTCTTATAATTACAGAGGCTGAGAAGTAGAAAGTCAAGGCCCTGCATTTGGTGAGACCCTTCTTGCTGTGGGGACTCTACAGAGTCTCCTCTCGAGGCAGCGCAGGGCATCACATGGCGAGGGGGCTGAGCATGGTAGCTCAGGTCTCTTCCTCTTAAATCTTCAAGTGCTTGTATCCTTATTTTCTGTCTACCTGTTCTATCAATTATTGATATCAATTATTGAGGAACATATATTGAAATATCTGACAATTATGGACTTGTCTCTTTTTCCTTGAGATCCTATTAGTTTGTATATTTTTAATAGACTTCTAAAAAAGCAATTTAAAGTTCACAGCAAAATTGAGCAGAAAATACAGAGAATTTATACATATTCCTATTTCCTTATATGCATGACCTTCCCCATTATTAATGTCTCATGCCATGGTTGTATATTTGTTAGAATCAATTAACCCACAGACACAGAATTATCACCCCAAATCCATAGTTTACATTAGGGTTCACTCCTGGTGCTGTACATTCTGTGGGTTTGGAAAAATGTAGAATGACATGAATCCACCATTTTAGTGTCATAAAAAATAGTTTTTGTGCCCTGAAAATCCTCTGTACTCTGCCTATGTATCCCTCTCTTTCCCCTAACCCTTAGCAAATACTGATAATTTTACTGTCTCCATAGTTTTGCCTTTTCCAGGATGTCATACAGTTGGACTCACACGGTATGTAGCCTTTTTAGATTGACTTCTTTCACTTAGTAATATGTGTTTAAGGCTCCTCTATGTTTGTTTATGGATTGAGAGCTCATCTCTTTACAGAGCTGGATAATATTCCATTGTATGGAAGCACCACAGTTCACTTATTCATTCATACATGAAAGGACATCTTGGTTGCTTCCAAGTTTTGACAATTAGGAATATAGTTATATACATCTGCATACAGGTTTTTGTGCAGATGTCAGTTTTCAACTCCATTGCATACATACTAAGGATACCAATCTCAATACCAAAGAGCACTATGGATGGATCATATGATAAAACTATGGTTAGTTTGTAAGAAATGGTCAGAATGTCTTCCAAAGTGGCCATAGAATTTTTCATTTCTATCGGTAAAGAATGAGAGTTCCTGCTGTTCCATATCCTTACCACCATTTAGTGTTATCATGGTTCTGGATTTTGGTCATTGTAATAGGTATACAGTAGTACCTTACTGTTGTTTTAATTTAGAATTTCTTAGAGACATATGATGCTGAGATTTTTTTCATATTATTATTTTTCATCTATGACTTTTCTTTGGTGAAATAGCTACCCAAATATTTTGTCCATTTTCTAATCAGAGTGTTTGTTTTCTTATTGTTAGGTTTCAAGGTTATTTTTATTTTATTATTATTTATTTATTTGTTTGTTTGAGATGGAATCTTGCTCTGTCACCCAGGCTGGAGTGCAGTGGTGTGATCTCAGCTCACTGTGACCTCCGCCTCCCGGATTCAAGTGATTCTCCTGTCTAGCCTCAGGAGTACCTGGGGCTACGGTAGCGCACCACCACACTTGGCTAATTTTTGTATTTTTGTAGAGATGGGGTTTTACCATGTTGGCTAGGCTCTTTTTCTTTCATACGAGTATTTTAAGAAATATGGCTCTTGCAATGTTTTCTCCAAATCTGTGGCTTGTCTTCTCATTCTCTTGATAGTGTTTTTAGAAGAGTAATAGTTTCTATTTTAATGAAGTCTATATTATTAATTAGTCTTTTCATGGATTGAAACTTTACTGTTTGGCAAAAAGTGATGGTCAAATCGAAGATTATTTAGATGTTTTCCTATGTTATAGTCTAAGAATTTTATAGTTGTGCATTTTACATTAAATCTATAATTATTTTCAGTTAATTTTTTGAAAGATGTAAAGTCTTTTTCTAGATTCACTTTTTAACAGGTGGATGTCCAGTTGTTCCAGCACCATTCCTTGAAGATACTGTCTTGTTTCCATTGTATTACCTTTAAACCTTTGTCAAAGATCAGTTTGTGGTAGGTACATTTCTGGGATTTTTATTCTGTTCCATTGACCTATTTGTCTATTTTTTTTTCACCAAAAGGACCCTGTTTTGATTACTTCCTTTTTAGTAAGTCTTGAAAATTCATAGTGTCTGTCTTTAAACTTTATTCTTTTTCAATATTATATTGACTGAGTCTTTTGCTTCCTACATAAACATTAGATTCAGTAAGCCAATATCCACCAAATGACTTGCTGCGATTTTATTGTGTTCACAATGAACCTACAGATCAAGTTAAGAAGAACTAACATTTGAAAATATTGAGTCTTCCCATGGAATCAACCCAAATGTCCATCAATGATAGAATAAATAAAGGGAATGTGGTACATATATACCATGGAATACTATGCAGTCATAAAAAGAAATGAAATTATGTCCTTTGCAGGGACTGGATGGAGCTGGAAGCCATTACTGTCAGCAAACTGACTCAGGAACAGAAAACCAAACACAGCATGTTCTCACTTATAAGTGGAAGCTGAACAATGTGAACACGTAGACACAGGGAAGGGTACAACACACACTGGGGCCTGTCAGAGGGAGTGGGAAAAGCATCAGGAAAAATAACAAATGCATGCTGGTTTTAATACCTAAGTAATGGGTTGATAGGTGCAGCAAATTACATGGCACACATTTGCCTGTATAACAAACCTGCTCTTTCTGCACATGTACCCTGGAACTTAAAATAAAAGTAACAGTTAGAAAAGAAAGAAAATATGTGTATTAGGCCATTCTTGAATTGCTGTGAAAACATAACTGAACTGAGTAATCTATAAAGAGGTTTAATTGGCTCACTGTTCTGAAGGCTGTACAGGAAGCATAGCACCAGCATCTGCTTCTGGGGAGGCCTCAGGAAGCTGTTACTCATTGTGGAAGATAAAGTAAGAACAGGTATGTCACATGGTGAAAGTAGGACCTAGAGAGAGTGGGGGAGGAGATGTCCCAGACTTAATAAGATCTTATGAGTGCTCACTCACTGTGGCACAGACAGCTCCAAGCCTTGAGAGATCTGCCCCCACAACCAAAATACTTCCCACCAAGTCTCACCTCCAACACTGAGAATTCCATTTCAACATGAGATTTGGGTGGGGACAAATATCCAAACTTTATTATTCTGCCCCCTCTGCTAAATCTCATGTTCTTCTTACATTAAAAAATATAACCATGTCTTCCAAACAGTCCCTCAAAATCTTAACTCATTCTAGCATTAACTCAAAAGTACAGTCTAAAGTCACATTTGGAATAAAGCAAATTCTTCCACCTATGAGCCTGTACAATTAAAAACAAGTTATTTACTTCCAAGATACAATGGGGGTATAGGCATTGGGTAAATTTTCCCATTCCAAAAGGGAGAAATTGACCAAAGGAAAGAGGCTACAGGTCCCATGCAAGTTCAAAACCTAGCAAGGCAGTAATTAAATCTTAAAGCTTCAAAATAATTTCCTTTGACTCCATGTCCCACATCCAGGGCATATTGGTGCAAAGGGTGGGCTCTCAAGGCCTTAGGCAGCTCCACTCCTGTGGCTTTGCAGGGTTCAGCTTGTATGGTTGCTTTCACACCTTGTTGAGTATCTGTGGCTTTTCCAGGCATAAGATGCAAGCTGCCAGTGCATCGATCATTCTTGGATCTCATTCTCACAGCTCTTCTAGGCAGTGCCTCAGGAGGGCTCAGTGCTGAGCACTGCAGCCCCACAATTCCCCTCTACAGTGCCCTGGTAGAGGATCTCTCTGAGGGATCTGCCCCTGCAACAGCTTTCTGCTTGGGCACATAGACTTTCTTGTTCATACTTTAAAATCTAGAGGCTGCCAAGTCTTCACTTTGGTACTCTTCATGCTCACAGGCTTAACACCATGTGGAAGCCACCAAAGCTTATTGCTTGCACCAAATGGAGCTGGAGCTGTGGCCTGAGCTGTACTTAGGCCCCACTGAGCCCAGGCTGGAGATGGAGCTGGAGCTGCTGGGATGTAAGAAGCAGCATCCTGAGGCTGCACAGGGCAGTGGGGCCTGGACCTGGTCCACAAAACTATTCCTCCCTCCTAGACCTCCGGGAATGTGATGGAGAGGCCACTGCTAAGGTCTCTGAAACACCTTCACGGCCTTTTCCCCATTGTCTTGGCTATTTGCACTTAACTCCATTTTAGTTTGCAAATTTCTCTAGCAAGTGGTTGCTACACAGGCTGCTTGAATTCCTCTTGTGAAAATGTGTTTTTCTTATCTACAACATGGCCAGGCTGTCAATTTTCCAAATTTATACACTTCAATACCTCTTTAAATATAACCCAACTATAAGTCATTCCTTTGCTCCTGAGTGTAGGCTGCTAGAAGTAGTCAGGTCACATCTTGAATGCTTTGCTGCTTAGAAATTTCTTTGACCAGGTACCCTAGGTCATCCTTCTCAAGTTAAAAATTGCCCAGATCCCTAAGGCAAAAACAGAATGCAGCCAAATTTTTTACTAAGGCATAGCATGCACGACCTCTCTTCTAGTTTCTAATGAGTTTCTCATTCCCATCTAAGACTTCATCAACCTGAACTTCACTGTCCATATCATTATCAGCATGTTGCTCCCAACCATTTAACAGGTCTCTACAAAGCTAAGCTTCAAACTTTCCCTCATCTTTTGTCTTCCGAGCCCAACAAACTCTTCCAACCTCTGCCCATTACCCAGTTCCAAAGTTGCTTCCACATTTTCAGGTACCTTTATTAGCAATGCCCACTTCTTGGTACCAATATTCTGTATTAGACCATTCTTGCATTATTATAAAAAATATCTGTGACTGGGTAATTTATTTAAAAAATAGGTTTAATTGGCTTATAGTTCTGCAGGCTGTAGAGGAAGCATGGTGCCAGCATCTGCTTCTGAGGAGGCCTCAGGGAGCATTTCCTCAAGGTGGAAGAGAAAGCAAGAGTTTGCATGTTCTAAGGCAAAAGCGGGAAGCAAGAACAAGTGGGACGGGGAGGTGCTACACACTTAATCAACCAGATCTCACAAGTACTCACTAATTATTGGAGGACAGCTCTAAGCAATGAGGAATCTGCTCCTATGACCAAAATACCTCCCACCAGGGCCCACCTCCAACATTGGGGATCATATTTCAACATGAAATTTTGGCAAGGACAAACATCCAAACTATATCACTCTCCATGGCATGAAATGTCTCACCACTTATTTAGGTCTTTGATTTCTTATTCAGATTTTTGTGGTTTTCTTCAAATATATTTTGCACATAGTTTTTAAAATTTATGTCTAAGTGTTCATTTTTTACAGCTAATTTAAATAATATGTTCCCAATTTCAAATTTCAATTGTTTATTACTGGTATACAAGAAAGCAATTAACTTTTCTCTTAAATTTTTATTCTGTAACCTTGTTGCAATTTTTTTATTAGTTTGAGAAGTTTTATTGTTGATCCTTTGCAATTTTCTATATAGACAGTCATGTCATCTGCAAGCAAATACAGTTTCATTTGTTCCTTCCCAAACTGTGTACTTGTTATTTCCTTTTTTTGTCTAATTACTTTAGCTAAAACTTCCAGCCTAATGTTGAGAAGTGGATAAAGGGAACATCCTTGCCTATTTCTGATCGTATCAAGAAAGTTTCAAATTTCTCACCATTCAGTATGATGTTAAGATTAGAATTTTGTAGATTTTTTTTCTTTTTTGGTCAAGTAGTACCATTCAGGACATAGGCATGGGCAAGGACTTCATGTCTAAAACACCAAAAGCAACGGCAGCAAAAGCCAAAATTGACAAATGGGATCTAATTAAACTAAAGAGCTTCTGCACAGCAAAAGAAACTACCATCAGAGTGAACAGGCAACCTACAGAATGGGAGAAAATTTTTGCAACCTACTCATCTGACAAAGGGCTAATATCCAGAATCTACAAAGAACTCAAACAAATATACAAGAAAAAAACAAACAACCCCATCAAAAAGTGGGGAAAGGATATGAACAGACATTTCTCAAAAGAAGACATTCATACAGCCAACAGACACATGAAAAAATGCTCATCATCACTCGCCATCAGAGAAATGCAAATCAAAACCACAATGAGATACCATCTCACACCAGTTAGAATGGCAATCATTAAAAAATCAGGAAACAACAGGTGTTGGAGAGGATGTGGAGAAATAGGAACACTTTTACACTGTTGGTGGGATTGTAAACTAGTTCAACCATTATGGAAAACAGTATGGCAATTCCTCAAGGATCTAGAACTAGATGTACCATATGACCCAGCCATCCCACTACTGGGTATATACCCAAAGGATTATAAATTATTCTGCTACAAAGACACATGCACACGTATGTTTATTGCGGCACTATTCACAATAGCAAAGACTTGGAATCAACCCAAATGTCCATCTGTGACAGACTGGATTAAGAAAATGTGGCACATATACACCATGGAATACTATGCAGCCATAAAAAAGGATGAGTTTGCGTCTTTTGTAGGGACATGGATGCAGCTGGAAACCATCATTCTTAGCAAACTATCACAAGAAGAGAAAACCAAACACCGCATGTTCTCACTCATAGGTGGGAACTGAACAATGAGATCACTTGGACTCGGGAAGGGGAACATCACACACTGGGGCCTATCATGGGGAGGGGGAAGGGGGGAGGGATTGCATCAGGGAGGTATACATGATATAAATGATGAATTGATGAGTGCTGATGAGTTGATGGGTGCAGCACACCAACATGGCACAAATATACATATGTAACAAACCTGCACGTTATGCACATGTACCCTAGAACTTAAAGTATAATAAAAAATAAATAAATAAATAAAAAAGAAATTCCTTTCCATTCTTATTTGGCTGAGAAGGTCCTATTAGTTTTTTCTTCACCTATTTTGAAGCTGTATTATTAAGTACATAATTCTTAATACTTTTATAATTACTGCTTGATGAATTGACATTTTACCATTATAAAATGTCTTCAATTTCTGGGGACTTTTTTTCTTTTGCTCAGAAAGCTAAATTCCTTCATATTAATGTAGCTACCTCCCACTTCCCTATGACTTTAATACTTTAATCATTTTTATTTGTTCATTTATATTTAAAATGTGCTTTTTGTAGGCATCATATAGTTGGATTCCACTTTGTAAACTGAGAATAACAGTTCCCACCTTTTAATTATGGTATGTTGTTTATTTACATTTAATGTGATTATTGATATGGTTAGATTCAATACTGTCATCTTGCCATGTGTTTATTATTTGTCCTTTCCGTGCTCTGAATACTTTTCAGAAAAATTTAATGCCTTCTTTAGGATTCATAGAATATTCTTATCACAAAATTTTATTTCTTCTGCTTATCAGAAACAGAAAATAATTATAACTCTTTAAAAATTATTTTAGTCATTGCTTTAGAGTTTATAGACTACTTACCCTACTTATCAAAGTTCACTTTTGAGTGATATGCCCTATCCCACATAGTGTCAGAGACTTACAATAGCATAATTTCATTTCTCCTCTTTCCATCATGTTGGTGTTATCATATGTTACTTATCTATGTAAGCCCTACAATATGTTGTTATTATTGTTGTTTAGGTAGTTATTTTTGTATGTTAATCACATAGCCTACAAGCTTGCTGAACACATATATTAGTTCTAATCACTTTTTAATGAATGTATTAGGATTTCTAATATGTAGGATCTGAGAATAGAGATAATTTTACATCTTGTTTTCCAATCTTGTATAACAAATACTTTTAATTTATTTTTCTTTCCAAATTCCCCTAGCTAGGGCCTCCAGTAAAATGTTGACTAGAAATAGTGAAAGCAGATATTTTTGTTTTCTTTCTGATCTTCGGAAGAACACATCTAGATTTTCATTAGTAAGTATGATATTATATGTGTATTTTTGTAGATGTTCTTTATCAAGTTTTATTCTTAATTTATTCATTATGTTTTATCATGAAAGAATATTGGCTATTATCAAATGATTTCTTTGTTTCTATTGAGATAATTTTTTATGTTATTGAAATGGTGTATTAAAGTAATTTATTTTCAGATGTTAAATCAATCTTGTACAGTTAAGATGAATTACAGTTGCTCATCATCCATAATTCTTTAAATATTTGCTGGATTTGGTTTGATAATATTTTAAAATTTTAGCATAAATATTTCTTAAAGATTTTGGTGTAGATTTCTTATCTTGCGATGTCTTTGTCTGGTTTTGGTATCAGGGTACTCAAATTAGTTGGGAAGTATTCAATCCTCTACTATTTTTGGGAAGAGTTTATAAATCACTGATACTATTTTTCCTCCAAATATTTCATAGAATTCAGAAGTAAAGCCATTTGGATTTGGACTTTTCTTTGTGATAGGTTATTGATTACTGAATAAATCTCCTTGCTAGTTATAGTTCTATTCAGAAAGGCAATTTCTTCTTGAGTTAGTTTTTGTAGTCTATCTTGGTAGGAATATGTTCATTTTATCTAATTTATCTAATATATTCACATGCAGTTGTTCTCTATATTCCTTTTAATTCTTTTCATTTTCAAAAGTTGATAGTAATATCTCATTTCTTTTAGTTCTGATTCTACTAATTTGAATTTTGTTTATTTATTAATTCATCTTTTGGTCAATTCATCTAAAAATTTATTTGATCTTTTTGTCTTTTTGGTTTTATTGATTTTATGTATTGCTTTTCTGTTATTTTTCATACATTTACACTAAACTTTATTATTGTCTTCTTCTCTTGGCTTTAAAATTAGCTTTTTCTTCTTTTTTCCATTTTTAAGGTGGCAGGTGAGGTGATTGATTTGATTTCTTTCTTCTTTCTTAATTTAGCCATTTCAAATACAAAACGTGGTACACTTTAAGTTTTAAGTTCCAGGATCATGTGCAGGATGTGCGTGTTTGTTACATAGGGAAACATGTGCCATGGTGGTGTGCTACACAGATCATCCAATCACCTAGGTATTAAGCCCTGCATCCATTTAGCTATTCTTGATGCTTTCCCTTCTCAACTTCCCACCCTCCGATAGGTCCCAGAGTGTATTGTTCTCCCCATGTGTCCATGTGTTCTCATCATCCAGCTCCCACTTATAAGTGACAATATGTGGTGTCTGGTTTTCTGTTCCTGTGTTAGTTTGCTGAGGATAATGGCTTCCAAATCCATCTATGTCTCTGCAAATGACATAATCTTTTTTTTTCTTTTTATGGCTGCATAGTATTCCATGGTGTATATATACCACATTTTCTTGATCTAATCTGTCATTGATGGGCATTTAGGTTGATTCAATGCCTTTGCTATTGTGAATAGAGCTGCAGTGAACATATGTGTGCATGTATCTTTATAATAGAATGATTTATATTCCTTTGGGCATGTACACAATAATGGGATTGCTGGGTCACATGGTATTTCTGCCTCTAGGTCTTTGAGAAATCGCCGCTGTCTTCCACAATGGTAGAAATAATTTACACTCCCACCAACAGTGTAAAAGCTTTCCTTTTTCTCCTCAACCTTGTCAGCATCTGTTGTTTCTTGACTTTTTAACAGCCATTCTAACTGGCACAAGATGGTATCTCATTGTCTTTTTGATTTGCATTTCTTTAATGATCAGTGATGCTGAGCTTTATTTCATTTGTTTGTTGGCCACATAAATGTCTTCTTTTGAGAAGAGTTTGTTCATGTCCTTTGCCCACTTTTAATGGGGTTGTTTGCTTTTTCTTGTAAATCTGTTTAAGTTTCTTGTAGATGCTGGGTATTAGACCTTTGTCAGATGAACAGATTGCAAAAGTTTTCTCCTATTCTGTAAGTTGTCTGTTCACTCTGATGATAGTTTCTTTTGCTGTGCAGAAGCTCTTTAGTTTAATTAAAACCCATTTGTCAATTTTTGCTTTTGTTTCAATTGCTTTGGCATTTTCATCATAAAATCATTGCCCGTGCCTATGTCCTGAATGGTATTGCCTAGATTTTCTTCTAGGGTTTTTAGAGTTTTGGGTTTTACATTTAAGTCTTTAATCCATCTTGAGTTGATTTTTGTATATGGTGTAAGAAAGGAGTCCAGTTTCAGTTTCTAGATAGGGCTAGCCAGTTCTCCCAGCACCATTTGTTAAATAGGGAATCCTTTCCCCATTGCTTGTTTTTGTCAGGTTTTTTGAAGATGAAATGGTTGTAGGTGTGCAGTCTTATTTCTGGGTATACATATTGGTCTGCTGTGTTTTCATTCTCATTCATCTTGAAGCATAAAGTGTTTTTTAACTTCTCCTTGACCATTAGTTATTTCATGGTGTTTTCATATTTTTGAGTTTTCTAAATTTTTTTCTGTTATTGACTATTAATTTTATCCTATTATAGCTGTAGAACATAATTTCTATCATTTTTATGCTATTAAGTTTATTGAGGTTATTTTTATGGCCTAGCAAATGATCTATCCTGGAAAATGTTCCACATGCACTTGAGGAAGACTTTATATCCTGCTGTTGGCAGAGTGTTCTGTAGATGCCTGTTATTGATTGGTTTACAGTGCTGTTCAAATCTATATTCTTATTGATCTTTTGCCTACTTGTATCCATTATTGAAAGTATGATATTGAAATCTCCAACTATTACTGTAGGACTCTCCATTATTCCCTTCAATCTGTCAATATTTGCTTCATATATTATTATTAGATGCATATATACTTATAATTATGGTGTGTTCTTTACAGGTTATTCCTTTTATCATTACTAAAATATTTCCTTTTATTTCTGGTAATAATTTTGCTTAAGGTCTATTTTGTCTGATGGTATAGCCATGATGGTTTTCTTGTGGTAGATTTTTGCATAATATATCTTTTTCCATTCATTTACTTTCAATCTTTATTTTCTTTGAAACTGAAGATTGTTGGCCGGGCGCGGTGGCTCAAGCCTGTAATCCCAGCACTTTGGGAGGCCGAGATGGGCGGATCACGAGGTCAGGAGATCGAGACCATCCTGGCTAACACGGTGAAACCCCGTCTCTACTAAAAATACAAAAAACTAGCCGGGCGAGGTGGCGGCGCCTGTAGTCTCAGCTACTCGGGAGGCTGAGGCAGGAGAATGGCGTGAACCCGGGAGGCGGAGCTTGCAGTGAGCTGAGATCCGGCCACTGCACTCCAGCCTGGGAGACAGAGCGAGACTCTGTCTCAAAAAAAAAAAAAAAAAAAAAAAAGAAAAGAAACTGAAGATTGTTTTCTATAAACATCAAACAATTATATCTTTTTTTTAATACGGATGTAGATCTGCCTTTCAATTGGATTATTCAGTCCACTCACATTTAGTACTATTATTTGATAAAGTCAGATTTACATCTGCCCTTTTACTTTTTATTTTCAAGGTTTGTTTCTCTGAGTACTTTTAATGTGTCCCACTGCCTTTTGGACTTCAGTATTTTTGTTAAAAAGTCAGCTCTGAATTTTACTGGGGATCTCTTGTAACTGTACAGTTGTTTTTCTCTTGTTGCTTTCAAGATTTTTTTGTCTTTATCTTTTAGCATTTCAATATTATATGTCTGTGTGTGAGTGTATGTCTATTTTTATTCATCCGATCTGTAGTCTGTAATCTTCTTGGATGTGTACATTATTGTTCTTCAATAAGTCCAATAAGTTGTGAAGCTTTCATCCATTATTTATTTAACTTTTTTTACATCTTTATCTTTCTCCTTTAATAGTGCCTCACATTTCTCTGATGCTCTGTTCATTTTTTTCTTCCTCTTTTCTGTGTTCTTTGAGTTGTGTAATCTCCATCAATCTAGATTCAGGTTTGCTAATTATTTCTTCTTATAATTCAAATCTATAGTTGAGCCCCTCTAGTTAATTTTTATTCAATTTTTATGCTTTTTATCACCAGAATTTTTATATGGTAGTACTTTAAAAAAATTATAGCTCTTTATTGATATTCTTTATTTGATACAGTGTTGTCATCATACTTTCTTTTACTTTAATGGTGGCTTCTTTTAGTTCTTTGGACATATTTACAGTGGCTAGTTTGAAGGTTTGATTTTTAAAAAAGAAAATTTTGATAGTTTTAGGGGAACAGAAGGTTTTTGGTTACATGGATAAGTTCTTTAGTGCTGATTTCTGAGATGCTGGTGCCGTAACCTAAGCAGAGTACACTGCACCCTAATGTGTAGTCTTTTATCCCTCACCTCCCTCCCACCCGTCCCCGCAAGTCCCCAAAGTAGATTACATCATTCTTATGTTTTGCATCCTCAAAGATTAGCTCTCACTTATAAATGAGAACATGCAATATTTGGTTTTTGATTTCTGAGTTACTTCACTTAGAATAATGACCTCCAGCTCCATCCAGCTTACACAAAGGGCATTATTACATTCCATTTTATGGCTGAGTAATATTCCATAGTGTATAAATACCTCATTTTCTTTATCCACTCATTGATTGATGGGCATTTAGGTTGGTTCCATATTTTTGCAATTGCAAATTGTGCTGCAATAAACATGTATGTGCATGTGTCTTTTTCATATAACGATTGCTTTTCCTTTGGGTAGATACCCAGTAGTGGAATTCCTGGATCAAATGGTGGTTCTACTTTCAGTTATTTAAGGAATCTCCATACTTTTTTCCAAAATTGTTGTATTAGTTTACATTATCAATCCTGGTGTAAAAGTACTCCCTTTACACCACATCAATGCCAATATTTATTATTTTTTAATTTTTAAATTATGGCCATTCTTTGAGGAGTAAGGTGGTATCTCACTGTGGTTTTAATTTGCATTTCCCTGATAATTACTGATATTAAGCATTTTTAAATCTGTTTATTGGCCATTTGTATGTATTCTTTTGAGAATTGTCTATTCTTGTCCTTTGCCCACTTTTTGAAGGGATTGTTTGTTTTCTTCTTGTTGATTTGTTGAGTTCCTTATAGATTCTGGGTAATAGTCCTTTGTCAGATGACAATTTTGCATAGAGTTCAGGTATGTGTTGAATTGTGTCAAGTGATTTTTATGTATCTCTTCATATGATCATTAGATTTTTCCTCTTTATTCTGTGAATGTAGTGAATTATATAGATTTAATTTTGATTCTTTACTTTTCTTGGATACACTTCTCTCCACATAACTCCTTCATTTCCAGTGAACCACCCTGTACATTCTAAACTCTTTAGTTGCTATAAATTTTTATCTCTGCCTCTTCAAGTCTTAAGCACTATGCTTCATTCCAGCTCACTTTGCTATAGTTGAAAAATGGTGCCCAAGTAAAGAACCATTGTGATCACTGGGCTCAATTAATGAATTTTCTTTCTCTTGGGGAGTAGCTTCATGTGCTTTTTTCCCATTGTCAAATAATTTAAAACAATTACTCATATTTTGTCCAACTTAACTGTTTATTGTTAACAGCAGAAAGTGAGTCTTATGCCAGTCACTCTATCACATTGAGCAGCAGAAATTCACAGGTGTTTAATGAAGGATATTCTTGCTGGGTGGAGAATTTCAGGTTGCCCCTTTTTTAAAAAAAAATATTTTAAATATATAATCTTATGGCTAAAAGACACTTGGTGTTCTTATTGTTATTTACTCATGGCGATGTGTATCTTTTTCTCTGGCTGTTTTAATATTTCTTATTTGTCTTTGGCATTCAGCAGTTTAACAATAAAATGCCCAGAAGTGGTTTTATTTAAAATGTTATGCATGGATTTTATAAAGCTCCTTAAATATGTGTCTTTATTTTATCAGTTTTAGAAAATTCTCAGCCACTGTTTTTTCAAAGATTGTATCTTTTTCTCCTTCTGGTGCTGCAATTACACATATGTTAAACATTTTTGTATCTCATAAGGTTCTGCCACTCTGTGTGCTTTTGTCCAAATTTGCTACTTAGCTATCTGTCACTTTATCAATCTTTTTAAATTTCCCTAATCTACTGATAAATCCATCTATTGAAATTTTCTTGTAGTAATTGCATTATTATTCCTAAGTTTTTTATTTTACTATATTGTGTATAGATTACGGTTCTCTAGGGAAATTCTGTATCTTTTCACCAATTATTTGAGTAATTTAAAGGCAGTTCCTCTAAAGTCTGTGAAAAATAAATCTTTTATTTGAAAATACTTGCATTCCTTTCCATTTTCTTTCATTCTTTCTATTTTTGCCATTAAAAGTAATGGCAAAACCCCAATTACTTTTGCACCAACCTAATATTAGTTTTCAATAATTTGCAGCTATATCCTAGTACTCCTGATAATTTTTATTTGAATCCTAAACTTACATATGGGACATCGTGTAGCCTTTGAATGATCTTTCTTTCTTCAGAAAAGATTTAATTTTCACCTGACTCGATGTTCGAAAGAAAGCATATCAGGTTTATTTATTGAAAGATGGAAATCATGAAATACTAAATTTCAGGGTTTGAGGGTGGATTTATTTCTAGTTTGCCTTTAATTCTAAGACATAACCTTTCACATTTCTAAAATAAAAGCTGGGGATATTTATCCATCTCCAGGAAGAAACCCTGAATTACAATTTTTTATTTCTCTGTTCTATTACACTGCCAAAAGCTCCCCTTAGTGTTCTATCTTCTTGGACACCACTTTCTTCTTGTTTTCCCTTGTTCCTATGTAGCATAGGATACGGCAAAGCTTGAAGGAAAAATAGTCACAAAGAACGTTGATGTCACATGTGTCGCATCTTTTTCTCCATGTTTTTGGCCCCACAACCCTGAAAACTTGTTAGCCATGATCCTTAATAGTTATTTTCTATCTCCCATGATATTTCCAGAAAGCCTTGTCTTCGATGTTGTTTGCCCATTATGCGTCACGCTATTCACTGGCAAATCCCCAACTGGAAGAAGCAGTGAATGAGGAAAAAGTGAATAACTTTTTCCTCACCTCAGAATGTTCCCTTCTCTCCAGGGTCCTTTTAATTCAGCATTTAAAAAGTTACTCTCAGGAAAGGAATCTACCTGATACAAACCACTTCACCATTTTTAAAAGCAGAACTTTCCTATTCTTCCTTTTAATGCCATTTGGTCCTCTCAGCTTTCCTGAAAGATGACATGTTTTGTCCATTTTTTGTATTGATTGGTATAATGAGTTAGACAAGGTTCTTGAATCTCTGAATGTTTACCCAGCTGCCTACTACTTTTGAGACTTAGAATGTGATACATTCAGAAACAAACTATTTACAAACCTCTATAAGAAAAATGCCTCCATTAGATTAAAGGCATATCTAATCCATCTTATCTAAGCCTGCTTTTCCCTATTCCTCATCCTTGACCTTTGTAGCAAAAAGAGAGACATCCAAGAAAGGGGAATATTCCCCTTAAAAATCAGCTGTATGGGACTCAAATAAAGACCACCCAGAGAAGTACAGGTTCCAATAAAGAGAAAATAATAAGAGCATACAGAATTCATTTTAGAGTTGTAAACTCATTATGCTTCTCTTTATATGTAAGGCCTTCTCCCACAGATTAATCTCAATAGTGTCTTGAATCATGCCCTTATCAAAATTTATCTTCTCTTTCCTCCTACTCATTTTCTTTATTCTATTATCCTTGAATAATATTTATTAGAAATCTAAGTCCATGTGGCTGTCTAAATATCATACAGAACAACATTCCTGCTCTTTGCTAGCATGTGGTCTGAAAGCAAATATGAGATTGTGGATAACGACACATTCACATATATGGAAAATAAAACAATTAGGGAGAAGATGCAACAGCAAGATCCAAGCCTGTGATTAAATGAGTAATTCATTGCACTAGTAATCAATTCAGTGTTCTGGTTGCGTGCTGAGAAAGTGAGCAGGGCCTAGATAGGGAAGTAAATTTTCTTATTGGAGAAGGCTTCCTACTGTACAAGACACAGGCATGAATCAGCCTTGAAAATATTTTTTAAGACTCAGACGGTGTCTTCATATTTCTCAGCATTCGGTTCCCTCTCCTCCCAATCCATCTGCAGCTTGCTCTGTTCATCTCCTTTTAAAGCGCACACTCAGATTCTCCTCCAGTTGTATAATTATGTTATTAAATACAAAGAACCATTTAATATTAGAAATGGGAGAGAGCTTGTATATCATATAAGCTGAAAACTAGGTTTTATCTCACACACCAGCTCCAATCAATCAAAAGAGATTACTTGGAAAGCTGAGTTGAGAAGGTTGTAATACTATTTTTAAACTTAGTAGAAAAGAGGGGGTAATGGTTTATAACAAGAAGATAGACTAGGGGATTAGCATGTTTACCAGGTATTTGTCATGCCAAATTTAATCCAATTCTTTTATTTTTTTTTCAAATGAATAAAGTGGAGCCCAGAGGGTCAGATGACTTCCCTAAGTCATATAACTGTTATTGGTAATATTAAAAATCAAATCTATGTCCCCTTTCTCAGTTTCTCAATACAATGCTTGTTCTCCTCTGGCCTATAATCTTTTAAATACTAGAGTAAAATACTGGAGTTCACTGATTTTAAAATCCAATCTATCTTTCTGCGGGCAGATTCTTGGTGCTAAGAACCAATGGAAACCAAATTGCAAGAGTCTGAACCCCAGATCTGACACTTTTTATCTAACGAAGTCATAATTTATTTATATGCAAATTGCATTTATTATATAAGTAAATTCAAAGCACTTGGACCAGAACCTGATGTAGTAAGTGTTCAATAAATATTTAGTCGTAATTGTTACCTTTATGGTTCAGATAATATACTTATTCAAGCTGATCATTTTCAAAATGAACTGAGTCTAAAATTAATTGCAATATCTTCTGTTCTTCTCTATGAAGACCCTTTAACCTGTTCTGAAGGTTCCTTAATCTTCACAAAAAAAAAAAAAAATCCATTAAGCTCATTAAAATTGGGACAGAAAATAGTAACAATCAGCATGAAAACAAGAGAAGGAGCCGAATCTGGCTACTATTTTTATTTATTCCAGTGTTTTACCTGTTCTGAGTACATCCTGTCCCTTGGAGCCTCATATATTTTACTTTCAAACAATAGAGTGCTCATTAACTAGAAACCTTTAGCTCAATTAATCTTTCATAATTTCTTCTTATGAAGTTCAGGGAGATGCTGTACTGTTAGTGAGAAAGAGAGAGGAAAAGATACATATTGGAATTGAGGAGTCCATTCATAAGATACTCAAAGCTGCAGACCAGGAGTGTTGCCTGATATTTTCACTTTTAAATATTACATGCATGAGATTCTCTTTCACTGACAGAATCCTTGAAGCTTCTAAAAGATCCTGCAAGTCACTGGCTGATCTCAAGGGCATGCATACCTGCGTAAGGTGTTGACAAGAACCCTCTGTGAAGTCCCCCTTCTTGTACTAAGACTAACCTGTGTGGTGTAGGGAATACATCTGTCGGAGAGAGACCTGAAGGGGCAGATCTGAGGAAACACAGAAGCCCACCTGGAGAGAGCTTTCCTTCCCTGATGTCTCAGTGCCAAGGAGTCTGAGCACCTCAGCGACCACTCTAATCGGAATTCTGCCTGCATACCTTGTGAAGATGAAGCCCCATTTGGGGACAGGAAAACTACAGGCCTTGGCCAGCGCTTAAAGGATAGAGGAAGCTCGGACACGCAACGTAAGATGACATCGCCACAGTGTGGCAATTGATTTAAAATTTGTGGGGAAAAAATGCTAACTCTCTCACTGGTGATAATATAAAGTCATCACATGTACTTTTCTTCAGGACTGTTTTTAAATTAAATTGCATCATGGCTTGTTGAATTACAGACCTCGCATACATCTTCCTTCTGATTAGTGGATACTTTACTGATGTTGCATGTTTAACAATCCCAGGCTTGACTTCCTGGAATAAAATTTCTAAATGAGGCCTTTGTAAAGTCATTTTAAAGATGTGGAGGAAGTTGATCCATTTTCCCTGCTAGTAAGCATCCTCTTCAGCTGCTCTTAAAAGTTCTGTTGATAAGGTAATACAGATATTACACAGCAGTGATTCTCAAAATTGTATGTTCCAAGAACCACTTGAAGTAAGCCTGTTTCTCACAGACCTCAAAAAGACAGCCAGGGATCTCAGTTTGAGAAAAATGGAATTAAGAAAATAAGATCTTATCCTTTGAAAATATATTTTGATAAAAAATTATCACTGTAAAATAAGTCTTGTAGAGTAAAAGCAAAATCTGTAAATTCTGTAAAAAGTACGTTTTGTAAGAATATAATTGAAATAAAACTCAAAATATAACAAAAGTTAGTAATCTTCTCACGATATGTCCATGAACTTTAGTTTGGGAAAATCTTGTAAGAGTGCTTTAGGGTTTACCAAGTACATTCTCATGTCTATTGTCTCATTTAGTTCTTAAAACCATACTGTGTAATATGTAATATTATCTTCCTAGAAACACCTGTATGATCATTGCAATGCTGACATTTTAGCTCTGGTCTGATAACTCCAGGTATCACTACTACCACACTGAGGACTATTTTTATCTTTTTGTAACCCATCCTATGTGGACTTCATAACCACCACCAAGATAACAGGCTAGATATTATTTCTGTGAGCAACCTAAGGGTAAGGTCCAAATACTCTTTATTCGTTTTCTGCATCCAGTCCCTTCTGTCGTTAGGAAAAACTGTTCATACTGCCATTCATTTTAAGTTATTTGAGTATTATATTTAACAAGATGGCGATTATCCTAACTAAATCAACAGGTATTTGTGAAATTTTATTGTATCTAATTCTGAATAATAATCTAATCATTTAAAACAACATTTCCCAGAGTGAGATTCAAAAGAAAATTAGTCACGCCTTGGAGAGGGAGCTGGGGAGAGAGAACGACAAATTTGTTTAAAACAAAAATTAAATTGTCTCAAGTTTTCGAAGACTTATTATGGTGCCATAAAAGCTATGAGGTATTCTGCAGTATAAATCTGTTTATTTCACACAGTATTTCTTAGACTTATTTACCCCCTCTTATGAGTGTGTGTAACAGTCTAGAAGTGTACATCATTCTATAGTGTCCCATGACTCATTTATGGAAACTAAGGAACTCATTGCTTGAAGGCAGAAACATACTTCAGACTATCCTTCTGAAGTCTCCAATGGCCCAAGCTCTCTGATTACCTGAGATGTGTCTCTTGCAAATTTCAGTTTCTCTTGTTCACTGAAGCTGAGAGAGTGAGATAGTTTCTAACAATAGCCTTTCTTCTGCCAAGGGTGACTCAAGCAAAGATTTGTGTTTCTCTATTTAATACGATGTATTATCACAAGTGTTTTTACCTCCATATAGGGTAAACTCAGTGTCACTCAATAAGGCGATGGAAAGATATTTTGAGTAAACCAACAAGTGATCCATAATTGCAAAACATTGCAGGAGAGGCTTCTATGTATAAATGTTTAATAAATGTTAGACATTATTATTATTATTGTATCATCTAATCTATTAAGTTGCTAACCTTATTCCATGCAATGCAGGTGTTTAGAACATTTGAATGTGTACTATATTTTCATAAACTAGAACATGTTTAAAGGTAGCAGTGCAGTTGGATGTTTAAGGGAATCATGGTTAAAACTTAAAACTAATGATCGCTTGCAATATGATTTAAATGACCACACTGGTCAAGTATATAGTTTTTCTTATTATTTTGGGCCTTCTAAAAATGAGAATTTAAGAGAATTGTGATAGAGCATCCATATAGAGAATATATGGAATATAGAGAATATAATGTGATGACTGCCTCTAAAGTGATAGAATTCTGTAGAGAAGATGAGGAATGACTATATCTATAAGGAGAATATCAATGCATTTTGCAGTTGTCTCCCTTCGGGAAAATCTCCTGAAACTCCATAGCATGTTTCACTGTTGAGGCATTTATTCAGGAAAATGTTTTCACTGTCCTTTGCTCTGGATACCCATGCTCTGTGCTTTGTAAATGTCTGTACATGCATGTTATACACTGATGACATTTTCGTCCTGGAAGTGTATTGTCTCCATAACTGAACACCTGCCACAAATCATAACATCAGACTCAGAATGTGTATTTGAATATTCTAGAGTCAAAATATTAGAAGTTTTTGCTAAACACACACAAAAATTAATCAAAATGTCTTGTTTTAGCTTTGCTAGCAACAGCAGGGCACAACAGAATGCAGAACTGATTAGTTCCTTATTAAACAAGAATAGTGGCAACAGAGTTTTAAAATATCAAATTAGCTTAACAGAGGTCTCAGCAAAATGGAAAAACCTAAGCACAAGCTGGGCTGCAGACACAGCATGGGGCCATCCATCTATGAAAGGTAGAAAGAATAAAGGTTCTTGCTGAGGTTGCCTTCTGACAAACTTTTCATACTTTTGGGCTGTTAAAAGTTCCTCTGGCTTGTTCTGCTTTTTTTGATCTTTTCCATAGAGCACATTTTCCCGTTTGATCTCTGATGACACCAAAGAAATCAAGAGCACTCAAGATGTTAAACCTGGTATAGAAAGTTCTCCTCCACCGGGCATAATCTTGGCTGCTGAGAAACTGGAGATGCACCCAATCTTGACAGTAAGTAAAGCTATTGGGCGGCATCGCCAGATAATCTCAGTAGCCCTATTTGAAACACAAAAGCCAGGGAAAGTTTTAAATAAGCAATCACATACCCTGCTGTCTTACATATATCACTAGTCACCTTTAATAATTGGCAACTCATTATCTGACAAAGTAGAATTAGCGGTTTTCAGGAGCTAGAAAGTATGGGTTAAGGTCCTATGCAGCTCCCTCATGTAAGATGAGAATCTGTCCATGTGGGTTCTTCATCTACATGAACTTTGAATATTGGTATTCAATGTTAAAAGATGGTTGAAGAGGTAGTACACACAACTTTCTCTAAAGTATAGCACCATCCCAATTTGGGACCAAATAGATAATGAACTCTTAATGTTTCTTATCATCTATAATTTCCTTTTTAAGCATTTTGTATAATCAATATCTACTTATTGACATTGAGTCCAGCCAGGCAAGCAAAGAAGAAAAACCAGCTGTGAAACAGTTAAGGAGAAATTGCCAAGTTCATAATTTTCCTCTGTGCTGATAATGCCTCCAAATGGGTGTATTATTTCATGAAGAATTAATCCCCAAGTTAGCACATGCCCTGGAAGATCTTTCCAAAGCCTATCAACTATGTAAGGTGTTCATTATGGGCCTAGGTTTGGGAAATGAGGCTGTTTATATCTTAAATTAACTTCTAGTCAGGCTTTCCTCCACACCTAATTGGCATGACCTTGGGTGTATCTACTCTCGAATATCCTTGACATCCATCTGCTATGAAGATGAATTAGTTACTTAGGTAGCAATCCCATCTCTTGGGTTAGCCAATGTGCATCCATTCCTCTTCAGGCCTATTAAGCTGGGGATGAACTTTCAAGTTAATGCACAATGCAATCACTACCACTCTGGAGATGTCAGATACCTAAATATTTTCTATTCACTGACGAAAAACTTCTTTCTAAAATAAGAGGGAGAGAAAGAAGAAAGGAGGAGGGATGAGGAGGGGAAAAGTCAATGAAGACCTAGAGATTCAATTAAGAGTTTAGGTATCTGCCAGCTTTTATTCGCTCCAACTTTGACTTATACTGCTAAGGTCAGCAAGTGGTCAGTATGGAAGCAGTGGGGAAGGGAAGGACTTGCATCAGAGTCTTAGGGAGAGGGAATATCGAGTCTCTTAAATGGGTAAGAAGAGACAGTTGGCCCTGATAATGGGGAAAAATCACTTTCCATTACTGGAAAAGGATAAATTTCTCTACATTACTCTAGCCAGCATGACAGACTTCCCCACTACTACATGGCAGGTCAGGATAACCACCAAACTCCTTCTAAATGCTGGCTCTCTCTCCTTATACACATACATGTAAGATCCTTAGGGAAAGAAAAGGTGTGCTATCCACACCTGACTTTAAAATAACACATAATCTGAGGGATTTGGGCGATTTATTTAGTAACAGACTGTGAAATGGTAATACATTTTTTTCTGAATGGGATTTTTGTTCATTGGAATAGAAAAACAAATATATATTTTAAGAAAATGCTAGACAGGAGAATTTGACCAGGTGCAATGGCATACATTGTCCCAGAATGTCAAAGCAATATCTATTGGGTAAACATTATTGCCTAGTTTTAAAGCTAAAGACATGGATCTCAGTGGGGTGTCAACCTTGCTTGAAGTAATTTAGCTGTTGTCACCTCACATCCAAGTGTTTTGATTTTACAGTATACTTACTGTCACTACTATATCCAAACAGGAAGCAAACATTTATTCAGCATTCAGCATCTACTATATGACAGTCAGTGTACTAGATAGTAGGGATACAACTGTGCGTAAAACAAAAATCCCTGGTTTCACGGGTCTAGTGTTAAGCAAGGTTCCCCATGTTCTGTTTATTTTTCTTCTTAACACGTGAGAACAATAAGTAGATGACATATTTTGATTTCCTCGCTTGTGTCTTTCTATGTCAGTATTTCTTCTCAATTATTCTAGGTCACGTTATGCCCAAGAGAGTCATGTTACTTTGGTTTCATCTAATTTTTAAAATACCTACTCTGTGTTAGTGACTAGACCAGGCACTGGAGATGCATAAATAACACTAGGATAGTGAGGGTTGAAAAGAGAGTGGATTATAGATTTTAAGGAAATAAGAGGATTCTTATTTAACCTGCTGGATTAGATACATTTGTTTATCCTACATCCCTTAGAAACATCACTATTTTGAAATTAAAAGAGTATAAAAAGTAGAAAGTTATAAGAGAAGAGTTAACAATGTAGGAAATGCTGGCAAGAAATGAGATTACATGTAGGCAGACAGAAAACAGTTTTATCAGTGAAAAATGACTAAGTTTAAAGGGGAAAGCCAAAAGCTCAGTGGTTGCAGGGGAAGGTAGTTAGGTGATGGCAGTAAGTAGACCTGTTTGTGTTTCCAAACACTGGAAAGGCTCAAGAGTTGAAGGATGTGGCACATCAGAGGTCAGGGGCTCTGATGGGACTATGAGTGGGAGGACTGGTTGAAAATCTTCATAAGATGCATTTTATTAAATACTTCTCATCCACCACCCCACACAAAGGATAACACCATCTTCCTGACCTCCACAGAATATAGGTAAGTAACTCTCCGGAGGAGCTGAATTGGAAAGGGTGTTGTTTTGGGGATGCTGCACATAGTGAGGGGCCATGAGAACTCAGTCCCAATCTGCCTTAAATCCCCTCACCATCCAGCCCATTCCCTTCTTGGACTCTGTGCTGGGCAGCTTCTGACACACACTCACTATTCCCACTTTCGAGTGCTTGCATCCTTTTGGAATTCCCACCCTTGAGTGTGGTCTGAACCTGATGACTTGCTTCTCCTTAACAGAATATGGCAAAGAGGTCGGATGTCACCCCCATGATTGGCAAGGCTATGATGTCTGTCTCGCTAGCACTCTTGCTGGTATTTCGTTTGACTTCTTGTTTACTGGGTCTGACGAAGCAAGCTCTATGAAGAGATCCTCATAGAAAGAAAATAAGGAAGACATTTGTCTATTTGCCTGCATGGATCTATTTGCCTGCATGGACCTGTATCTTACCCACCACTATATAAGTGAGGTAGGAGGAGATCCTTAACAGAGCTCTATGCTAACCACAGCCTTGTAGAGCGAGTATGTGTCCTGGTTTGCCCCAGACTGAGGGATTTTGCAGGACCCAGGACTTGTGAGGCTAAAACTGGGAGAGTTCTGGGAAAACTGGGATGATTATTCACCCTACTTATGGGAGATTCAGAGCCAGAATCCCAGCTAAGGTACATTCAAATTCTTGGTCACAGAAACTGTGAGATAACAAATGCTATTTGAACCCACTGTTTTGGGCTAATTTGTTATACAGCAACAGATAACTCAAATAAACTCCCATAACACTGACAGGCGGACTTGCACCAGCAAGTCATGCTATGTAGGTACTTCTTTCTGGGTAAAATGATGATGATAAGAGAAAAGGCAAATAGTCACTTGTTGCGGGAAGGAAGTCAGGGACCCCGAATGGAGGGACCAGCTGAAGCCCTAACCAAGGCAAGCCTACACGAAGGCAAGCCAGTGTTAATGGAAAAACTCCCAAACCAATACCTGGAAACCTGGCACAATTATAACAGGGGGAAGAGGATGCTTGTGTTTCATCAATCCCCTGTCTGGCTACCCACCAACAGACTCAAGCTTCAGGTGAATACTGACAATGAAAACCACAGGGAAAAGATGTCAGTGTCAGAGATCGCCCTCAGATGTGGTGAGATCTGTGCCAAGTCCTCAGAAGCAGGCACACCAAATCACAATGGGTCTAATTCAGTCCTCCCTGATGGCAATGGAGACCCACTTAACTAATCCCACTTTTCCTGATTACCTTTCTTTTTCTCTTTACACACCTGAAAATCTCACCATTTCTATTAGCCTGACAATAACATCCCTCTGTTCTCTTCCTCCTTTAGCACTCAATCTCGCTTACAATAGGTTTTACTTAATGATTCTCCTCCTTATACTTTCTGTCTCACCAGTTTCCTCTCACACTGATTTACCTGCTACACAAAATTATTCTTACTGGGCTTATGTACCTTTTCCTCCACTTATTTGACCTCTCACCTGGATAAATGTTCCTGCAGAAATCTACACTAACGATAGTGTATGGATACCTGGAGCTATAGATGATCATTGCCCTGCTCAAACAGGAGAAGAAGGCACTGCATTTAATGTTACCACGGGTTATAAATACCCGGCTCTGTGCCTCAGACATACACCTGAATATATCCATCTAGAAACTCAAGTCTGGGCTGCTTATCTTCTGGAGAGATCAGCTACAGAGGTACCAGGACATTTGGTCTCTGGCCCCTCTCTTTCTCCTTAAAACAAATGAAAGGGGGAGTAATGGGAGATACCCCATATTTTTAATATAAACCTGCAGGAAAACCATGCACTAAAACTTTTGAGGGCCCATCTAAAACTTTAATTTGGGAAGATTGTGCTAACTCACATGCAGTAATATTAAAAAATGACTCATATGGTTTAGTAATAGACTGGGTACCAAAGGGCTGTTTAAAAAACAATTGCTCCTCTGGCGGAAAGGAATGCCTGGAGGCTACTTATTTTATTTCTTATTGTGAGAACGAGAATCATCATTCTACTTTGTATAGGAGGTTCAACTCATTCTTTCCCTTAAAATGGGAAGATAAAGGCATTACCCCCCCACCGAGGCCTCATATGATACTCCCCATTCTGAGCCCAGAACACCCAGAACTTTGGAAATTGGCTATTGCCATGTCTGGACTGTGAGTATGGGAAAGGGAACCTATTCTGTCTGTTGTCCCCACTACCATCCCCATCTCTCAGTATCAACGTAGATCCAGACATTCTGCTTTACTTACCTCCAACCCGACTGTTCCCATACAGAGTTGTGTTAAGCCTCCTTACATGCTGTTAGTGGGAAATATCAAAATTTGGATGAACAATCAAACTGTCCAATGCATTAATTGTCATTTATACACTTGTATTAACTCTCATTTTGACTCCAGAAAAAGTGTAATGTTGGTTCGAGCTCAAGAAGGAATCTGGATTCTGGTAACTTTGCCCAGACCTTGGGAATCCTCCCCATCAATACATTTAATTAATGAAGTGTTACAGCGAATTTCTAAAAAGATCTAAGAGATTTGTTTTCACTATAGTCGCTGTGACCATGAGTCTAGTTACCATCACTGCACTGGTCACCACTGCCAGAATGGCGTTACATCAATCTATTCAATTGGCTCATTTTGTTAATGATTGGCAAGCCAATTCCACCCAAATGTGGAATTCTCAACAAGGCATTGATCAAAAAATGGCTAATCAAATTAATGATTTAAGACAGTCTGCTATTTGGCTTGGAGATTGGGTAGTGAGTCTCAAATATCACATGCAAATGCAGTGCGATTGGAACACTCTGGATTTCTGTATCACCCCATATTCCTATAACAAGATTGATCCTATAACAAGACTGATCATTCATGGGAAATGGTCAAAGGACACCTTCTGGGTAGGGAAGATAATTTATCATTGTACATAACTAAATTAAAGAAACAATTTTTTGAAGCCTCTCAAGCTCACTTATCCATTGTGCCTGGAGCTGAGGCATTAGATCAGGTGGCAGAAAATCTTTATGGACTAAACCCCATGACTTGGATTAAGTCTATTGAGGGCTCCACTGTAGTAAATTTCGGAGTTATGTTTCTCTGTTTAATCAGATTGTTTTTAGTGTGCTGGACCAGTCAAAGGATCCTGTGTCAAAATGGAGAGAACGAACAAGCCTTCATAGCCATGGTACATTTATATAAAAAGAAAGGGAGAGATGTTGTGGGAAGTCAGGGACCCTGAATGGAGGGACTGGCTGAAGCCATGGCAGAAGAACATAAATTGTGAAGATTTCATGGACATGTATTAGTTCCCCAAATTAATACTTTTATAATTTCTTATGCCTGTCTTTACTGCAGTCTCTGAACATAAATTGTGAAGATTTCATGGACATTTACCACTTCCCCAATCAATACTCTTGTGATTTCCTATGCCTGTCTTTAATCTCTTAATCCCGTCATCTTCATAAGCTGAGGATGTATGTCACCTCAGGACCCTGTGACAATTGTGTTAACTGCACAAATTGTTTAAACAATATGAAATCTGGGCACCTTGAAAAAAGAACAGGATAACAGTGATGTTCAGGGAAAAAGAGAGATAACCATTATGTCTGGCTTCCGGAGAGCCGGGCAGAACAGAGCCATATTTCTCTTCTTTCTAAAGGAAATATCGCTGAATTCTTTTCTCAGCAGCGAACATCCCTGAGAAAGTGAATGCGCTCCTAGGGGGAGGTCTCTAAAATGACCGCTCTGGGGACGTCTGTCTTTAATGGTTGTAGATAAGGGATGAAATAAGCGCTGGTCTCCCATAGCACTTCCAGGCCTATTAGGATGAGGAAATTCCCACCTAATAAATTTTGGTCAGACCAGTTGTCTGCTCTCAAACCGTGTCTCCTGATAAGATGTTATCAATGACAATGCGTGCCTGAAACTTCATTAGCAATTTTAATTTTGCCCCGGGTCCTGTGATCTTGCCCTGCCTCCGTTTGCCTCGTAATATTTTATTACCTTGGGAAGCACGTGATTTCTGTGACCCACGCCCTGTTTGTACACTCCCTCCCCTTTTGAAAATCACTAATAAAAACTTGCTGGTTTTGCGGCTTGGGGGGCATCACAGAACCTGCTGACATGTGATGTCTCCCCCAGACACCCAGCTTTAAAATTTCTCTTTTGTACTCTTTTCCTTTACTTCTCAGACCAGCCAACACTTAGGGAAAATAGAAAAGAACCCACGTTGAATTATCAGGGGCGGGTTCTCCTGATAGTTACTTACAGTAAGGGGCTTTCCTAACAAAATTCTAAGGTTCCTGCTCACACATCCCCACAATGAAGTCTACCTCTTGTCAGGAGCTGCCTCAGCACGCAAAGCTTCCTAAAGGCATTTTAACATTTATCTCTTAAGAGAACTGACAACCAAGATTAAAATGATATTTTCAAAGCAAGCTTCTAATACAAAGGTCAAAAATCAGAGGAAATGAATAGAAAAAAAAATGAGAGGAAAGAGAGTGTGTAAATAACAAAAGAAAATTTCACCAGCATCATTAATGCACCCATGGATATACTCAGAAAGGTAAAAGAAGACATACATCCGTGAAATCATAACAAATGCTCTAAAAGGAACATGAATGGAATAAATAATCTTGGAAATGGAGAATATTATGAAAGATTATTAAATCATCACAGAAGTGTTAAAAGATAAAAGTAACTGTCTCAGAAAAGGAGAATTGAAGATATAAAAGAGAAGAAAGTATTAAAGCATCAGTCTAATAGGAATTCCAGAAAATCAGAGAACTGAGAACACAGAGAAGAAAATTATCAAATAGTTTTTGAAAACCCAACTTGAAGAAGCAAATATTCCACACAGTAAATAAGAAAGACCCACATCAGAAACAAAGAAAAATTCATATCACAAAATTTGAGAATACTAGGAATAAAGACAATAATTTAAACTTTGAAAAGGACAATAAAAACCCACATACAGCAGATAAAAAATTAGAACTGCATCAGGTGTCTCAAAACCATCATTGGATAATTTAACAATCCTCAAAGGAAATGATTGCCAATTCTGTTTCTAGGAAAGAAAAAAGTAGACAGTAGTTTACTGGAGAGGAAATGGGATAAAAGGATGCGGGTGGTAAAATGCAGACCACCAATGGCAGAAGTTTAGCTGAACGGTGGGAGAGACCTACGTCTGTTGAGCAAGGGCGTGTGTGTTTATGGTAGAGTTTCATAGTGCTCATTAACATTTTGAGAACCCGATTTATTCTGGGCCCACAACTACATTGCCCTGTTTGATCCCTAAATTTAGACATGGCCATATGACTTCTTTGGTCATAAATTTAAAAAGGAAGTGACATATGTTACTTCTCCATATTCTGTTTGAGCACTGAACCCTGAAGCATTGGGTTAACATGGTGGAGCTTTGGTCATCCTAAGTCTCTGAAGGACCAGAACCGGCAGAGCTCTGTGACCACTGACAATAGACACATAGCCCACATGAGGAGGAAGTAAAGCTAGTTTGTTTCACAACGTTAATATTTTTGAGTCATTTCCAAAGCATGGTTTAACCATCCTAGTGAATGAGATGCACTTCCTGTCCCTTTGGGTTTAATATGGGAGATAAGTTGTCATAACTGCATGATAAAAAAGCACTAAAGAAGGAGATGGAGAATATTCCAAGCAGAAGGACAATAATAAAGATACAGAGGACAGAGATACTGAAAAATTACAGAATAATAGAAGGATTAACCTTCAACAAGGAAATAAACAGTTCATCATTTGGGATAGAATGAAAAGAACTAACATGGCATAGAAATGCAGATATGATAATGAATGGGAAGTCAGTATTTTTTTCATATACTTCTGTTTTCTTTTCTGAAAAGTGGGAAGTGAGATTACTTCTGCATTGTTGAAATTATGGGGGAAAATGGTGGAATGTGAATGTGTCAAGTTTAGTTGGGACAACAGAAGGCATCTTTATTCAAATGCAAGAATGAGGGATTTTACTTCAGGGAACTGATGGTTTGTACAAATATTACATATGCTGAGAGAACGAAGGTCAAGTGGTCAACACTAAAAATCTTAGCCTTCAATTACAAACAAGAGATTCCTAAAAGATTTTCATGAAAACTATGAGAAATCACAAAAGCCTTTAGAAAGATCTAAGTATCTTGGTCTGCATAAGCAGGTGAGTGGTTCTTAAACTGCCGAAAATTCTTTACCTACACATCTGGCTACCATTGTCTCCAGAGAAAAATGGCTTTTTCTCCCCCTCCACCTGGAAAATCCCGCCTGAATATCTCTCACTGGCAGATAACAAGTGGCTATGGGAAAGGGGACTCTGGGAAGTGTGGTTTCCTCTCAGCAATGAAGAGGACATTTGTGAAGCTGGCAGTAATGATAGCATATTGAATGTCCTTTTCACATTTTGATAGCTTCTCATAGTGCAAATCCTATTTTACCAATGTGGTATTCTCCCCAAAGCTCTATCTCCTAGTTTCCCTTGTTGTTAAAAATTAGACACGTATTTTAGTTTCTTCAATTTGATATACTGTGAACAACTGATTCAGAGCAGAGTTCTAAGGAGAAGGGGGCAGAACATGAAGAATGTGGCCTGCCCACACAGAAGACAGCAACACAGTTCTGAGCTCAGCTGAGGTTGTGTATTTCTGATGTGAAAGTTCCCTGGGCATGGAAGAGGCAAAGCTCCTTTGGTGGACTAGGTCAATGGTGTGGCTCTGGGAGTTATTTCTAGAACCTTAGCCTAAAATCTGTTCTTCAACCCTCCTAACAATTCCATAAACTATTTCTAGACTTAACAAAGACTTGTCTACTACAATCAGGTAGTGTTTTCTGTTTTTCTCAACAAATAACCCTCGTCAATACTGTGTGATTAGGAAGAGTGGTGACGGCTTGGAAAAGCTGCTATAGGGATGAGAGAAGAGGATAATTAGGGGGCATCTCAAGGGATGGACTGCGAGCTGATGTAGTTGTGTCGTGCTGACGATTACCCCAATGTATGAAATTTCTCTCTAACAGTCTGAGCAGCTTGTGTTATGAAGTGGAGAAGGTAGATGTTTGCATTAACTCAGCATTCTCATAGTTTCACCATTTCAAGAACTGAAGAACTGAAAGTTGATGCACGGTCCCAAGCAAAGAAGTAATGGAAATGTAAATTGAATCCACATTAGTTAAGGTCCACATATGGTAATAAGTTTCTGGGAGGTGATGGTTTCTTTCTCACAGTTTTCTTCACTTAACAACTAAAAAGCGATTCCAGGGAAAGTAACTATCTCAATATCAAGCCTTGTTGACAAAGATGGTTTCTTACATGTATAAATATTAAGATATTTAATATGAGTCAAGTTTATTCATTAAATGTGTCATGCTTAGTTATTTAGAATAAGAGTTGCTGGAATCTATCAAAATTTCTCTATAATTCTACTTTGGTAGTTAATTCTCTCATCGTCCTACCCAAGTGTATATCACTGTTTAGAAAGTTGCCAATAAGAAATACGATTGGTCTGCTAGGTTATAAAACAAAGGAACTAATGTCCACAGCTGAGGTAAAACAAAGAAACAAAAAATTAACTATAACATCACATTATCACTCTTTCATTGTGTTTAAACTTGAATGTATTCAGGAAGATGTTTACAAAGAGGAAATTCATGAATTTAAAGAATTGTCTCTAAAATACAATTTCATATATATTCCCAATTTTCATTTCTAATTTCTCTAGACATTCTACACTTATCTATTCACAAAAACTCTTTGCTAGATATTACTAGGTAACAGGGAAGTAGGAAAATTAAACAGAAAAGGTCCCTGCCCCTAATGAAATATAGAGTTTTGTGGGAGAAACTGACATTTAACAAATGATGAAATACGTAAAGCATCATACACTGCTATAAGAATGTAAAGGAAAATAAAAATTAGCACGTAATGGGCACTATGTTTCATATTTGGGATACTGAAAAGGTCTTTCTGAGAAAGTTATGGTTAGCTAAGATAAGAATAATGAGTAGGAATTAGCCATTTTAATAATGAGTGTCACTCATTTCCAGATAGAAGAAATAGCACATGCAAAGGTCCTGATGCAAGATGTAATAGCCTATCAAGTCCTGCACAGAAACAATTATTTGAACAACATAATAAAACATGTTGTCAGGACCGGGCATGGTGGCTCATGCCTGTAATCCCAGTACTTTGGAAGGCTGAGGCAAGTGGATCACTTGAGGTCAGGAGTTTGAGATCAGACTGGCCAACGTGGTGAAACCTCGTCTCTACTAAAAATACAAAATTAGCCGGGCATGGTGGCTCACACCTGTAATCCCAGCTACTTGGGAGGCTAAGGCAGGAGAATCACTTGAATCTGGGAGACAGAGTTTGCAGTGAGCCAAGATGGTGCCACTGCACTCTAGCCTAGGTGACAGAGCAAGACTCTGTCTCAAAAAAAAAGAAAAAGAATATGTCATCTATTTGACATAATAGGAAGCAAAATTCTCGTAATCCCTGTAACACCAACATGTGCACGCGCACACACACACACATGATGCATGCACATGCACACATGCTTGTGCTTTGCATTATTATGACTTCTAAAAGATTTCTTTTGCTGGTGAATTTGGATGGCTAGATTTCTAAATTTATATTTTAAGCCTCAAAATAAATGTTTCAAAACCTTTAACCAATTATAGGTACAGAGTCTATGCTGAGCTCTGGGATCTGATTTGACTGGGTCTCCTATGGCAATTCATTTTGAATATGCTCTCCTGTGCATGTGGCCACCTGGTGGTTAAGCCTTCATGTTTCTGTTGCCTCGGTGTGAACCGTCTATATGCTTGTTTCATTTCCTTTCAAATCTTCCTGGCCCTGGATTAACCCTCTTTCTTGAGCTTCAGGTTTTCTAAGCAAGCAATGTTACCTCAAATGACTAAAAATGATTTGAGAGCTTTCCAAGCCTTGCTTAAGCGAGTACATTCTGAATATACTTCAAATCTTTAACTATGAACTTGTTTGTCAGGGAAAGAACACTCAGCACATAAGTAGGAGGAATATAATACCCAAATATGACACTGTAAGAAGAGGTGAAGCCTGTAGAACATGTTATCAAATTAGCAGTGCCAGATTAAACAAACGAAGAGGCCTGTAATATCTGCTGGTGAATTATAATTGGCGACAAAGGAAAATAAGAATACCATCAATGCTATTTCAGAGTCGGGCTGGCTTGAGAATGTCGTGAGGTGTTGAAGAAAAGAACTAAAAAATGAACTGTGCTCAACTCAAAGAACAGGGTAAAGGCAAATTTCATTTTATTTATGTTTTTGAAGACAGGTAGTAGAAATGCTAATTTTGCCATTTTAAAACTTACTTAAAGCTGAAATCGATGGAGCAAAAGCAAAGAAACCCACAAGGCCAGCCAGCCTTATGGTTTGGATAATTCCCATTGTGTGGTTCATTAATCGTGTGTCTCATTCATCATCTGTCCCTGTCCCTTGAGAGTTTCCTGGGAGCAGGGCTGGAGGCTCTTCCTGAAGTACGCTGAGGATTTGGAATATGTGGCTCTGGGAACTCAGGGTAGGCAGAGATTTCAACCCTGTCAAACCCAATGTCTCTTTTTTATTATAGATATTTTGTAGGACCCCTTAACAATTTTGAACTGTACCTATTACTATGCACATATGCATGCTTTACCATAATGTCAGCGTAGACAGAGAGAAAAGACATTCCAGAAAGCAGCAATGGTAAAGAAAAATTAGAATACCTGAAAGCCTTGAAAATAACATAAAATAGAAACAAAAGAAAATTAATTTATAATAATATACTAGCTATACTATAAAGTTAAAAATTAAACATTTTTTATACTAAAACAATAAGTATTACAATATGTAAATGCTCAGGTATATGGCATGGGTGGCTTAAAATGAGACACTTTCTTCTACATACTGAAGCAGTCTAAAAGCAATAGCCCCCAAAACAAAAGAATTCAGATATGCCGTAGGTGGTTCAATTACTACAGGAAACACTGCTGTCTGCAATATAGCTTTCCAAAATGGTGAATAGTACTTTTTTTTTGAAACTTCTGAACCAAACTTAAGGGTGATATTTTCTTGATTTACATAATAGTTGCTTTCCAGGGAAATACAATAGATATTAAAACTGTGCACAGAGTACTTTTTTGTTTTTATGTAAAACTGAACTACAGTCTAATCACAGATAATTATAAGTAGTTTGTTCCTACACACTATACACACTATAATTGTGCATCTCCATGATGGAAACATGAATATGTAGACATGAACATATTTATTTTTCTGACCTGTACCTCTTCTTGGGCTCTCAGCACTCATATATGCAAATTTCAACTCAAGTATTTTTCCTTAAAGATACAAACAGCACTTCTAACTTGGTGCGTCTGAAACCAAATTTCTGACGTGCTCCCCACCCCCAGCTTTGCCCTCCAAAATAATCTCTCCCTTTCCTCCTTCACTATCTCTCCCTTCAGCGAATGTCCCCTCTATAGTTCTGCTTGCTTGGGCCAAAACTTTGGGCTGCTACTTAATTCCACTCTTTCTATGTGAACTACATCCACACACCAAAGACTCCTGTAGGCTCTACTTTCAAAGCTATCCAGACTGATCCAACAATTTTTCTATGACAGTTACCACCTGGGCCTACGATGCTAACAGCATTCACCTGCATTATTCTAACATTCTCTTGACTGTCCCCTTTTGTGCCTGTCCTTTACATTCTGTTGCAGCAAGCTGAAATGGAATTCTGATCTCATCTCAGTCATTTGAAGCCCCTCAACACTTTCCTTGGCTCCCTTCTCACGGAGTCAAAGTCTATACACCCACCATTTTTCCCTGCCTCCTCCCTTACTTCTCACCTTGCCCTCTCATCTCCCTTCACTAGGGCACTCCAGCCCACTGCTCAAAGACACCAATCACACTCCTGCCGTTGGGTTTTGCCTGAACTCTTCCTTGCCCAGGTGTCTACATGCCTTGCTCCTCTCCTTCAGCCCTCTGCTCAGTGGGATACTTCTCATCGTGTCCTGCAGGGATGGGAAGAAAGGGCATTCCAGACATCAAAGTCAACCTGAAAACCTTCAAAAAAGCAGAGAGACCATGAAGACTACAGTTTGACTGTGGTTTAGTGGATAGAAAGATAAATAATCCTGAAAATGTTACCAGGAAAAAGATCTGGAATGATGTTGAATCCTGACTAAGGAGTTTGATGGTCACCCTATAGTTAATGGAAAGTTGCAGAAGCTTTTTGGGCAGGGAGTGAAATAATTCAAAAAGTTTCATCTGGATGAATGGTGTGGAATGGGTCACTAGGGAGAGAGATGGATATTGAACAGCTAAGCCACAGTGTTATTGCAACTGTACAGATGCAAAATGAAAAGGCACTAATATAGACAATTTATCATTGCATGAAGAGATTATCCACAGAGAGATTAACCATAAAATATGTCAACTGGATTGATTTGGAAGATAAGTGGTATTTGCTCAGTTAACACCTTTTCAGTAAGGCTGTCTCCGAACACTCCACTTATTCATTTAGATTATATTTATTACTTATAGTTATTATATTATATAATACTATAGTAGCATCCCCACACTATTTCCTTTCGCTGCTTTATTTTGCTCTATTGTATTTGCTATAAACTGAAATACTATTTACCAGTGGTCAGCAAACTTTCTCAGAAAAGGACCAAATAGTAAACATTTGAGGCTTGCAGACCATACAGGCTCTCTTAAAAACTATTCAGCTCTGCCATTGCAGCATGAATACAGCTATAGATAATATTTAAACAAATGGATGTGCTCTCCTCCAATAGAATTGTATTTCCCAAAGCAAGTAACAGGCCAGATTTGTGGCAGGTGACTGACCTATGCTCTGTATGATAGTTTGATTTTTTGTTTATTTGTTTTATATTGTCTATTTCCCATTCTAGAATGTAAGGACCAGGAGGATAAGCACTTTGTCTCTTTTGTTCATTACTCTATCCTCAGCCTTTGGAGCTGTGTGGGTACCGAGTTACCATAAACATTACTATCTAGTGATTAGTCGCGTGAAATTAGGTGGGATGAAAAGAAAATGAAACGTTCCCCAACCTCGTCCTACCCATACTTGACAGTTCTAAATATTTACTAAAACAGACATATGCAAATCCCTTACTTAAAAAAATAAATGTTGGCTCTCCATTGCCATCAGATTAAATTTAAACTTCTTAGCACAGCACATAAAGCGTTGTTTTAAAGAAGATACTGAGGAGCTGGTATAGAGTGACCTGGAGGAGGGTCATGATTTTAAGGATTAGAAGTGCAGTTATGACTGAGACAAGTCAACTCAAAAGGGACAATGAACAAATGGGAATTCCAGTATATTCATTTACGTGAGAAATACATGTATTAGATGAGCTGTTTTTGCATAGTTGCATCCCTGGCACCAAGAACAGAACCTGTTTTCTGATCAGGTCATCGCCTTCCTGTAATGGAATCTATTTGGGAAGAAAATTAATAATCAGAAGGTTCCTTGATGAAGTAAGAACTGCCACAGCGAGATGTAGCTTGTTCAAATATTAATTGTATTATTACTATAGATATGAAGGGAAACTGAGTTCCCTGGAATCTAGGTCTTCCAAGTCTTCCTTATCTAGTCTTTTCTTCTGTATTATATACTGAATTTATACATAAAATTTCATGTGAAAAAAAGGATTTACTCTGAAAAATGCAATCCACTGAATTTCTTAGTTTGATGATACTACCAACAGTCTCATCATCTTCTGATGTCCTGATGAATGTTTTGGAGCAAAACACATCCTGCTCACTAGAATGCGGTGCATGCAGAATGCAGCTGTTGGCTTTGATTCATTTCTCTGTGTGATTCTATTGCTGAAAAAAAATTTTGGATTAACTTTTAAAAAAAGTAAGTTAATATATTTAATTAGGTCACAGTCAAAGTCTTAATCTTGGAAAGTGCCAGTCTATTTAAATGGAATTTGCATCTTGGCTCTAATCCATTACATATTTATTTCATATTATAACTTTCAGAGGTTAACGCTATCTGCCTATTTCCACATCCTCATTGTTCTCCCAGTTATTATCCTCAAAACTCTTTATCTCACTTCTAGTTTCTCTCTCAACACAACTTACATTTGAGTGGCACTGAAATCCTCACTTTTGCTCAGTACAAAGACCTTATAAGCTGTTATCTTTGCATTCTATATATTTTTTTTGGCATGTGTAATGTTCCCTTCATCTTTTTATTTCTATGTTTAGAATTTAAATTCTGAAACCTGGCTGGTTGAATGTGAAGCCCAGCTTGATTACTTCCTAGCTGAATGACCACAGGAGTTTACTTCACCTCCCTGGGCTTCAGTTCCTCATCTATGAATGGGGGCACAATTATAACTTGCTAGTTGCAAGCTAGTGAAGGTTAAATGAGCTCATTCCATTTCTGGCATATAGTAAGCGCTCAATCATAGATAGTTCTCAGCATTTTTACTAGCCTTTCAAGTCCCATATCAAATGACACCTCCAGTGTTAGGCCTTCTCCAGGGACAGAAAAAGCAGTGTTTTGATGTCATTCTGACTTAACAGTTATATGGCTATCATTACACAGAGGCAAATGAGAAGACAACGAGACAATGTGAAGGCTCAGGACTACTGTTGAGAAACAGTGAGGTAGAATTGAAGGGAAAAAAAAAAGGTCACTTTGGAATTAATGTGGATCTCCTGGGGCTTTCCTAAGAGTAATCCACCTCCGGATTTCTTTCATGCCTCTAAGCAGTCTGGCCAATGATGAAAATCAAAGGCCAGGATAAAAATGCATTATTTTATTAGAGTTTTATGTTAATACGTTGGTTAAAGAAGGATGCTGTTCCCTGAGGAAAAAGGCACATGCCAGATAGATGGGAAGAGGAAAATGTCACACGGTGCAGGAATGTATGCAAAATTAACTACAGGCACAAGTGTTAGGAATGGAGAAAATAAATAATGATAGAGGAGAAAAATGTATTTAGCTAAATATTATGCAGTTTGACTGAAGCTGCATCTCCCCAGTGTAAGGACCTCTGAAGGTACCAGCATCAGCTGTGACTTTCCTTCAGTACTCAGATGTGCCTTCTAGGGTTCATAGCTGCAAATAAAACTGCTGAGAGGATAAGAAAGAGGAATTCAGCTTATTGCATGCTGAAACTGTCCCTGACCCTCTGATCCTTCTCCAGCCTCGAGTATGTCAGGCAGGCATGGCCTTCTGAAGATAACTAACTATATATTAACTACATATCCCCAGCCAGTGGATGCATATTTTAATTTTGTATGAAACCTAAAGTAAACGGAAAGAGAAATCTGTTATGAAAGGGCAATAGCTCTCTGAGCTACCTATTATAAAATAGTAAAGGAGTCGGTGATTCAGGGAGTTAGTGGAGACTACTCCAGAGACATCATCCCACTGCACTTATACATCTAAGGAAAGAGATATTTTAAAGAAAATAAAAAATAATGTAATCTTACAAACAAGCCACATAAGTTGGCACATGTCTTCCAAATGTACTTTCGAATTTTCAAACCCTGTATATTTGCTCCTGTATTTTCCTATACTTGGAATTTCTTTGATTTTTTAAATGATGAGTCTCAGATGATATTTAAACTCCTCCACGAATATTTTCTGTTTTTAGCAGTCTAATATTATACTCTAATCTTTCAAATTTCTAGAATTTACTTGGCTATCCTCACACAAATTGCAAAAAGCCCCACTAGCCTTTAAGAAATTATTTTCATTTGTCTCTTGCTTTTTTATTTGTTTGAATTAACATTTCCTCCTGTATACTCTTACAGTAGTTTTCTTGTTTGAATTTGTGCTAATAGTCTATGATCATAAAAGTAGTATAGGTTTATCAGAGAACATTTGAAAGATGGAAAAAGAGTAGGAAGATAATTTTTAAAGTATCTTTTATAATCTCATTATGCAGATGGAGATAGATGTTCTTTACCTCCAAAGACACAAATAGTTGAAAGCAAATGGATGAAAAGAAGATATTCCATGCAAATAGTAAGTAAAAGAGAGCTGGGGTAACCATTCTACTATCAAACAAAATATATTGAAGTGTCAGGTCTAAGAACTTTTTGCCTAACCCTAGATCACACAACTGTTTTCCCATGTTTTCTTTTAAAGTTTGATAGTTTTAAATAAATTCAGATCTATGATTCCTTTTGAGTTATTTCATGTATAATACATAAAGTTTAGCTTGAGGATTTTATTTGGTTGGTCTCTGTTTTGACCTGAGGAGTCCAACTGTTCTGACACCATTTATTAACCAGACTAGTTTCTCCATTGAATTGGTTTTGTACCTTTGCCAAAAATCATTTGATAGTATTTGTGTGAGTCTATTTCTGCACTGACTGTTCAGTTGTGCTATAGGAATGGTCTCTGTCAATATTGCACTGTCTTAATTACTGTAACTTGCTAATATTTTGTTGAGAAATTTAAATCCAAGTACATGAGGGACAGAGTGATCTGTAGCTCTTTTTTTTTCATGCTGTTTTTGTTAGATTTTCTTATTAGGGGTGTCCTGACTTCTAAAGATGAGTGGGAGAGTGTTTTCTCCTCTTCTACTTTCTAGATATTGTGTATATTGATATTATTTCTTCCTTAATAAAATTTGACCCTGAAACCATAGGGGTCTATAATATTCTCTTTAAGTAAGATCGTTAAGTACAACTTCAATTTATTTAACACATTTAATTTGTTTAATAGATCTCTTGTTCTTCTGAATCTCGATATTGATAGTGGTAGGAGGCAGGCAAATTCCTGGGCAGCTAGGGATGGTCCCTGGTGAAACTTGACCTTCAAGCCAAGGACTGTCTCAGGCCTGAAAATTGAGCTGCCGGTTCTGGGTAGAATCCACAGACCAGAGTGAGGACTCCCACTCTCATTTGGTGTGCTTCCTCCCTGTTGGTCCTTATCTTTCACCTATTTTACATATACCTATCTTTGTGTGATTGGTCACTGGCCGACTCTTCATTTACATAGAGTCAAACGTCACTCCAGCCCCCAACTGGTTGTGGGTCAAGCCTTCACTTCTGCCTTGAATTGGTTCTTTCCACTAAGGTGTCTCTTTCTGAATGGTGCTCTTTCCAAAACGGCCTACGGACCAGTCAACACACTTCTCCTCCTTCCCAATCCACAAAAACCCTGAACTTAGCCCTGCAGCCAGCACCCCTCTTTCGGGCCCTCTCTCTGCTGAGAGCCTTTTCTGTTGTTTTAATAGATACTCTGCCTTGCTCACTCTCTGGTGTCCAAGTGCCTTATTCTTCTTGGTCATGGAACAAGAACCTGGAACTTGCTGTTCTGTGGGAGCACAGGAACTGTGGCTCTCCAGCTTGCCAAATGTGGGTGGCAGGTACAGAGCTGTAATACTCTCTCCCTCTAGCCCAATTACGGGAGTGAAGAAGCCACTGGGTATTACTCCCTCCTGCTCCAGTGAAAGTAGGAAAGCCACAACAATAGCCTGTAAATTTTAAGGAATTACTACATTTTATCTCCATTGTCTAGTTTTGGCGTATGATTTTGTTTATAGTATCCTATCATAATCGTATTACTGTATGAACTATATCTTCTCTTTTGTTCCAATGAGGTAATGTGGGTAATATGTGCCATTTCCTTTCTGTTTTGGCCTGTCTAGAAGTTTAGTAATTTTATTTATCTTCCCAAAATACAACTTCTAGTTTCACTGATATTCTTTTATTGCTTTTCTGTTTTTAATTTTATTGATTTCTTTTCTGTTTTCCTTTTAGGTTGGTGCAAAACTGCAATTACTTTTGCACCCACCTGATATTCCAGCTTGATCTGGATCTTATTCTAGGTTTGTAAAATGGAAGCTTAGATTATTTGTGACCTTTCTTCATTTCTAAACTAAGCATCTAATGCTATAAATTTACCTCTGAGTATTGCTTTAGCAGCATTCCAAAAATTTTTTGTGTTGAATTTTTTATTTTCAGTCAATTCAAAATATATTCTCATTTCTCTTGAGACTAATTCTTTAACACATTGGACATTTAAAAGTTGTTTAACCTGCTGCTATGATCTGAATGTTTGTGCCCTCCCCAACCCCTGCCCAAATTAGTATGTTAAAAGCTAATCACTAATGTGATGCTATTAAGAGGTAAGCCCTTTGGGAGGGGATTAGGTCACAATGGTGAAGCCTTCCTGAATGTGAATAGTGCCCTTAAAAATAGGCCCAAGGGAGCACACTTACAGCTTCCACCCTGTGAGGACACAGCAACAAGACATTATCAGAAAGCAGAAAGTATGCCCTCAGCAGATACCAAATCTCCAGGTGCCTTTTCTTGGATTTACCCATCTTCAGAATTGTGAGAGACACATTTCTATTGTTCATAATTCACCCAGTCTAAGGTGCTTTGTGATAGCAGCCTGAATGGACTAAGGCACCTGTCTCTATCATTACATTTAATGTAAGATTTTTGTAGATATTATATAGTTGGGTCTGTGTTTTACTAATGAAATCTGAAAATCTATATATTTTCATTGGTGTATACTTGCATTTAACATAATTATTGACAATGGTTGGATTTGGTTCTACTGTTTAGTTATGAATTTTCTCTCTGCTTTTTCAGTTTTTCTTTTTCTGTTTTACTTCTGTTTCTCTTTCTTACCTTTTTTGTTTGGACATTTTTTGTATTACATTTTAATTCATCTTTTGTGTTATGAACTCTCTGTCTGTCTGTCTATCTATCTATCTATCTATCTATCTATCTATCTATCTATCTATCTTTCTATCTCTACCTACCTACTTATCTATCCATTTATCCATCTTCTATCTATCTGTGTTTGCACTACAGACACTCAAATCTTCACAATTTATTCATAATGTTTTATCCTTCAAATAAAGCATAGAAATGTTAAAATGAAGGCCCTCCTGCCCTTCTCCTTTTGTGTAGTTGTCATATTATTACATTTGTGTACATTGAACTAGCAGACGTTATAATTTTTAATTTTAGCAGTATTATGTATTTTAAAGAACTTAAGAGGAAAGAAATAATTTATTAAATTTGCCAGATATTTATTGTTTCTGATGCCTTTCATTTATTCCTGAAGCCTTAGGTTTTTTTCCTATCATTTTCCTTTTGCATTAAGAACTTCTTTTTGCATTTTTTTTAAAGAAGTTTGCTGACAATATATTATCCTAATTTGTATTTTATCTGAAAATGCCATTATGTTACCTTCATTCATGAAGAGTTTCTTTACTGGATCTAGTATTTGAACCTGACAGTTTTTTTCCTTCAGAACTGCCTCTGGCCTTCAGGACTTCTAGTGAGAGAGATCTGCAGCAATTTGAATCATTGCTCCGTTATCTGCCATTTGTTATTTGCCTCTGGGTTTTATGAATTTTTGCTAATCTTTGATTTCTAGCAATGTGATTAGAACGTGTCTGTTTTTATTGTTGTTGTTTAGTTCCTTTCTTTTTCTCTTTCTTCGTGTATCATATTTAGGGTTTGACATTAGCTTCTTGAATTCATGAATTTGTATCTTTCACCAAATTTGGGAAATGTTTAGCCTTTATTTTTTTTTTTACTTTTTTAAATACACTAATCTCTTTTCCTTCTTCTTTTGGGACTCCAAGAAGATTGACATCAGACATTTTGCTATTGTTTATGAGACCTATTGCCATAGGTCTCTGAGTCTATGTTAATTTCATTTCAATGTCCTTTATCTACAGTGTTTTGAGTAGATAATTTCTATTGATGTATTATCAAATTCATCAACTTGAAGTTCAAAAGTTCCTTTGTAATTTCCATGCTTTTCCTGAACTAATGTAGTAATTTTTAAAATTTCAGATCCTATAATTTTCTATTTCTAAAATTTACGTTTCCATTTTCTTCCATCTGTAGTTTCTATTTCTAGGTTAAAAACTCATCACTTTTCATTGTTTTTTTTTTTTAAAGTTTCCTTTCACTTCATAAAGCATAGTCGAAAAATTGCATTAAAGTCTCTAAGACTTCTAGCACTTAGGACATCTGTTGATTTTACTTTCTGTTGAGAATTGGTCACATTTTCCTGTTTCTTTGTACACCAAGAAATATTTTATTTTGTTTTTGACATTATGAATTTTGTGCGATACAGACTCTGAGTCCTGTTATAATCTGCTAGAGCAAAGGTTGGCGGATGTATTTGCACAGAGCCAGTTAGTCAATATTCTAGGTTCGTGGCCCATGCAGTCTCTGTGTAACTTCTCAGCTTCACTGCTGTAAAGGCATGCATTAACAATACGTAAATGAATGGACATGATTGTGTTCCACAAAAATTGTATTTACAAAAAAAGGATAGTGGGCCAAATGACCCTGCATGCTGTAATTTGCTACTCCCTACTATTTTCATTCTAGTTGCTTATTTCAGCAGGAGGCCAATTCATTTAGGTTCAGCTGTAAGATCTGTTTCAGCACCTGTGGTCAGCGGTTCAAATCTCAGTTCAGGTCTCCACATTTTTGCTATGTCGGCTACAACTTATGTGGACTTGTGCACAGTATCAAGGTGTTATTTTTCTCCATCTTCCTCTGCTCTATGATTCTCCTGTACTCTTCAGTCTCTAGGACTTTTCTTTCTTTTTTATGCCATGTTTTCTCTGACCAGAAAGATAGGCTTTCTATTGATATTTTACTGAACTACATTGACACCATTTTCTTCATAATTGGAGTCCACGCCCTTAGAGTAAAATTGTGAGAAAACAAAACATAATGGAAAAAAAAACTCACTCCTTTGTTGTTGTTGAGTTTTGACTTCACTCCAAAATCCACCTGTATTGTTATTTTTTTACACATACGAGGGTCCAGGTACTTGTATGTCACATTTTCTCTAGAGCTTTTGGTTGTAATCAGTGGGAGGGATGGACAGTAGTAGCTTCAGCCACTGAAGAAGAATCAGACTCAGACAATTCACTTTTCACGCATACATCTACTTCTCCACATAGATCGGAAACATCCTGGGGAGAGGGACCGTCTCAAATTCTTCATTGCATTTCTCTCACCTTTGAGGAGAAGGTCTTGAAATATTAGTTCTTCTGAAGTATTGGTTAATTGACAAGTTAGCTTCTCAGGAACTCGAGGTTGTCAGAAATAAACTCAAAAGTCATGTATTCCAAGCTATTTATTTAACAGGTGAGGTCCAGATAGGTAAAATGGCCCATCCAGATTTGCACAGTTCATGAACATGGCAGAACTGGGACTGGAAGAAGGGCCCTCTGTGTGCCATTTTTTTATGAATGATGCTGTCTCCTCTTGCCATGCTCATGATCTAATCAGGAGAACAACATAAAAGAATAAAAGATGAGCTTTCCTATGAAAGACCAAGAAAAAGAAAACTGACTGAAAGAGTAAAAAATATTGGGCCTAGAGGCATTGCCTTTCTTGACGGGCACATAATTATAAAACTAATTTCGCTGAAAATGATAAAGCTGTATATAACACTTTTTAAAGTATATATATCAAGCACAGTTTTTATTACTTTCATATACATTGTCTCATTCTTCATTATCTCTGTAAGTGCTTTTTAATCCACATTTTAAAGATAAGAAAACTGAGACATAGAGCTATTAAATAATTTGTCCAAGGTCATTCAAGTTCTTTTTTTTTTTTTTCCTTGTCTCTCATCTCTAATTTTTATTTTATTCCCTCAGTCAATCACTTGTATCAGGTTCTTGTGTATCTTTTTTATTTTTTATTTTTTATTATTTTTTAAATTATACTTTAAGTTCTAGGGTACATGTGCATAACGTGCAGGTTTGTTACATATGTATACTTATGCCATGTTGGTGTGCTGCACCCATCAACTCGTCAGCACCCATCAATTCATCATTTATATCATGTATAACTCCCCACTGCAATCCCTCCCTCCTCCCCCCTCCCCATGATAGGCCCCAGTGTGTGATGTTCCCCTTCCCGAGTCCAAGGGATCTCATTGTTCAGTTCCCACCTATGAGTGAGAACATGCGGTGTTTAGTTTTCTGTTCTTGTGATAGTTTGCTAAGAATGATGGTTTCCAGCTGCATCCATGTCCCTACAAAGGACGCAAACTCATCCTTTTTTATGGCTGCATAGTATTCCATGGTGTATATGTGCCACATTTTCTTAATCCAGTCTGTCACAGATGGACATTTGGGTTGATTCCAAGTCTTTGCTATTGTAAATAGTGCCGCAATAAACATACGTGTGCATTCAAGTTCTTAATAATCAAACCAAGACATTTTTAGACACTATCTTTGCTATACTTGTCCTCAATCTTGGCTGTGTATTAGGATCACTTTGAGAGCTTTTAAAAATGTTCATGCTTAAACCACAATTAAATCAGAATCTTTTGGGGTGTGGCCCAAGCCTGTCTGTATGTATGCATATATGTTTGTATGTATGTATGTTTCCTTTTTTACCACTCCCCAGGCGACCTCGACTTGCAGCCAAGATTGAGAAATATTATTTTATTGTCACCCATTATATATGATACATACTGGGAAGATGTGTGATTCTTTATGGACTAAAGGCAGGGCGGTTTACATGGTAACCATGTCAATTTCTTAGAGTTGGAATTAGGAAGGGCAACTAATTACAGCTACCTACACAGTGTACCAAAATTCATTTGGAAATACAGGGAACAGAAGTAGGCAGCATTTAACAGAGGATAAGACTGAAGTCTAGGCTGTATTCTGGACTCTAGACCTGGCCCCACTGTTAGTATTCTTACTCCTTTCACCTCTTTGTGACACTCTTTCTTTTTTTTTTAATATTTAAATTTTTATTTTTAGTTCTGGGGTACAAGTGCAGGATGTGCAGACTTGTTACATAGGTAAACATGTGCCAGGGTGGTTTGCTGCACCTACCGACCCATGTCTATGCCACTATTCCTAAGTCTGAGAAATAAAGAAGTTACGCAAACATTACACCTCGGTGTCCCTTGGTACCATTTTTCTAAGAATGGGTGACCATAAGTATGGCCTAGTATAACATTTTTAATTATTATTCTGATAGAATACAAACTTCAAGAGGGCAGGAAATGTGTTTGTTGTCTCTACTGCTTCTAATCTGAAGCCCAGAACAGAACTCAGCTCTTAGCACATGCGTGAATGAGTGAACTTGACTTTCTTTAAAATAGCAACTATGTGTTATTCATGTGTAACCCTCACAGCTCCTAGTGCAGTGTCTTGTTTATACTAAGCGTTCATTCATTTTCTGAATCCTGAATTTGACCAAGAAAGTCAAATTTAAATTTTATTGTTGGTTTGTTTTATCAGCTCACGTATTTTCTGGTTCACTGGCCCTTTCATTTGCATGGATAATTCAGAACTGACTTGGAAGAAGAACATTTTAACAGCTCAACTGTAGGAGTTTATACCTCATAAAATGCATACAATCCTCATTCTGTATTTTCCACTGAAGTTGCATCATTACTTATCTAGTCACTGGCAGAGGTTCTCAACCTGGTTGCTCTTTAGAGTCTCTGGCACCAACCCAGATAGAGTAAATAAAATTGGCTAAGGACAAGGTTATATTTCAAAAGATCTTCAGGCTATAAAAATGCTCAGTCCAGATTAAGAACAACTGTGAATGTGTTACAGATATGATTGCTTCCATACTCTTTTTCTTCTTTTTGACTACAGTCAGGGCTATTTAATCCTTGTGTTCACATTGAACTGATTCTCCAGGAAGTTCAAACCTCGGCTTCATTAGCAAATAACAAAGGGCACCCTTGATGTGTATCTGTAGCTTCAAACCAGTTATTCCAAGATCCAGCTGTTTGTTCTAAGCTTTTGCTCAGACTCATTTCGTCGGTTAAGATCTACGATCAAATGGCTGCAGTGCTGAGACCCGGACAGCATGGAGGAGAAAGTTAAGACAGGAAGGTTCCAGGTTGTCCTTTTTCCACAGACTGACAATCTCCAGAAATCTGTCAACACTTCGCTCTGCACTATTTGGAGGACAGGAAACAAAGGATCATTAGATGATAATCAAAGAATATTGAGAACAGGTAAAATAAACACTTCACTTTGCATTCTCCTTGGTTCCAGAAATACTGGGCTAGAGCCTGGGGCAGTGGCTCATCCCTGTAATGACAGCAATTTGGGAGGCTGAGGCAGGAATTTGAGACCAGCCTGGGCAACATAATGGGATCCTGTCTCTGAGTTTTTGTTTTGTTTTGTTTTGTTTTTTGTTTTTTTAAAAAAAAAGATCTTCATAAATACTGGACTGGGATGGACAAGTGAGCCCAATGGGTTGGGCAGATTCCTCAACAATCTCAGGGAAACTTTTCAACTGAGAACAGCATAAGCAGTTATTCAGATGTCAGGGCAATCAAATCAGCCATTCTGGAATGTAAACTGGTTACTTGTGCCTTCTGTAAATGATCCACCATGCACAACCTTAGTTCTAACAGTTGGTGTGAGCTGAGGAAGTAAAGCAGCTGGAAGTAATTTGTTCTCCTTCTTCCTTTCCCCCAGTTTAGCAAGTGTGAAAATCCAATTTCCTGAATGCTTTCAGGAAGATCTTGCCATTCCTTCTTCAGAACCATCTCCCCATCTTATCCACAAGGTTGAAGAGGCAGAAGAGGCGGCTGGCAGGTGGCTTTCCCAGTGTGAAGCCCTACAGGGGAAGGTCAGAGAGGGGATGATTCTTCTGGGGGCAAAGCCCAACATCTCCCTCTGTCACTGCTTGGGATTTTAAAATCCCAGATGGCGGGTATCCAATTGTTTTAAGAGCATCTTCCTTCTGCCCCCCAAACCTTCTTCTTAGACATACACACAGAATAAACTGCTTGACGTGACTTTCTGACCATCTCTGTAAAGGGAAGGGCCCTTGACACGCTATTGATGGTTTTCCTAAAGCTGTCAGAGAACTCCAGCCATCTTTTTATTTTACTAAAGCCAGGCAGTCTCTGAGATCCCAAGGCCCTTGCATCCTTCCCTCCCTCCTTGTTTCCTTCCCTCCCTCCCCCTCCTTCACCCCAGCTTCTCCCCCAGGTTTCCAGAGCTCTTGCTCTGCCTCCTGAGAAAATCTGAGAGAAGGAAAGGCTTCATCAGTCCTGTGACTATAAGTTACACTGTTACTTCCCCTAGCAGGAGCCTTATCTAATGGTGGGATAGGAGACCTGAAGGAGATAAATGTTTCCAGATAAGAACTGCAAGGCTAGAGATTCTCCCTGGGGCCCCTGAAGTCCTAATCTTGACTCTTCCTTTGTGTGAAACTGTATGGTTGCTCTGATGTGCCACTTCCTAAGGCCCCGCTCCCCACAAGGAAGCAGTTACTTGGCTAAACAACCTAACAGAAATTTCTGTATTGAGTAAGATTAGAGTCTAGGTAAATATGTATTCTGAGGATAGAACAGTGGAATCTCCTGTTTGTGTATTTTGCTTTGTCTTGCTTTCTGTTTATGTTCAAATGTCAGTTCTTGTGTGCATGTCTGGTCATTTGCCTCATTTCTAACTTCTTAAAGCTTACTCACACTGTTCATGCCACAGTCACTGCCATAGTGGTGAAGACTGAGGAATGGTAGACATTTTAAAAAACCGACAACTGCTTGAGAGTTATGACATTTTCTAAACTTTGTATATTATGGTTCAAAGTGTTTTCGAATCCCCTGCCAAACATTATGAGATAGTAGCCTGCCTTCCTTCTCCTGTCACTTCTTCCCTCTTTCCCTACCTCATCTTAGCCTTCCTTCTTTCTGTTAATGATGTTGTTTAATATGTAAAGAACTTTGATAAATGCTGGGGGTGGGTGGGGGCGGGGGACACATCCAGTCCTAGATTCCCTGATGCTTTATAGATCTTGACTATCTTAAGCTAACTTTTTTGCAAATAAATAAAAATGCTTTGGTTTATTTCACAAAATTTCTTGTGTATGTGTTTTTTATAGGTATGCAATATATAAATATATCTCTGTGTAAATATCTGAGTACATGTATGTATGTGCATACACGTGTTATATGTATATATGTGTATGTATGCATATGTATGCATATAGCTCTCCTACTAAAAATAATTTATCCTTATTATAGAAACTTGGGAACAATAGACAAAACAGAGAAAAAATAATCACCTATGGCTCCACTACACACAGCTAAAATACTGATATATTTCCTTCTAGCATTCAATTTTGCTAAGTCTCTCTTTTTACTTAGCAGATTTTAAGCAAAATACTTTACTTCTCAGCCCTCTTCAGTCGGATGTCAAGTCTTATACAGAATGTTTGAGAATGGGATTGGAATCTTCTTCTGCAAGCCAGGCTGGGATGGAGACCTCCCAGGACATGAATCTCCCTATGGGCAACTCCCCTTGAGAACAGCTGATCTTTCCCTTTTAATGATGTGGCCTATAAATATTAAACGGGAAGGGCTTGCACTTTTATCTCTCAAGCATTTTTTTAATGTAGAAAATGTGTAAAGGCACATCATTAAGACCTCAGGGGAGACATTTTAGAGCATTTTCATGCCCACCAGGTTAAAAGTAAAGCTTTGAAAATCACCCCGCTCCATGGGATGTGACTAATCTCTCTCATGCAGATGTGCTGGGCCAAGCCTGCACCGGAGGAATTACTATATGATGGTGTGACTGATGCTAAATAGCACTGACCACTTTTTTAAGATTTGACAGGATACGGAGAATGTATTAATAATTCCCCTTTAATAAGGAATCATCTCTCTCCTTATGAGTTGGCACTTGTTCCTTTTTTCTCCCTCATTTTGGCTCAAGAGCATTCTTTTTAAAACCTTGAATGGGATCAGGTCACAACAGGGAGGAAATGCAGAGCCAGAGAAGTCTGCAGTGAATTTCCAGAACACTGTGGCTGCTCTGCCACCTCGCACAAATGGGGTTGGCTGTTACCTCCCTATAACTTTTAGAAAGCTCTTCTTCCCTCTCAATCTTTTGTCAGTAGAGACGATAGCTCTAAATGTTATGTACCAGCTTCCTGGGTTCCTCGGTTTTCAGGCTATTCTCAAAGCCTTCCTTCTTTTGTTTTCCCAAACCCCTGTTCTCTAACACTGTTGCTTGCCACCTCTAAGGTCAGCTTCATGCATACGCGGCCAGCACAGTCATACAGGGCGCTGCTCAGAAAGGCCTCACACTCAGGTTTAACGCTCTGTGAACTCAGGGTTTCACAGAGGGCATGCTTGGGCTAAGAGCTTCAGCTGAGAGCTCCCACCTCCATCTGCCTCTTGGCATCCTGGGCTGGGTGGCTGGGTTCTCTGTTTTCTGTTACCTTTTATGTGGTTCCAGTAACTGCTGGCCTTGGCTCTCGTTCCTTGCCCTAGCTTGACGGCCTTTGCTATCCTCTGCTGTCCAAGCTGGGTGTAGGGGAAGCCCTCTGTCAGCCTTCCTTCTGCCCCCAGGGGGCATTGGAGCAGGTTTGGCATGATTGGGTTTTTACCTACACCCTGTAGTCTTTTTGGGTAAAGCAAGGTGGTGGCCATCCTTGCCCTGGGTTGGCAGTGCCATGGTGCATTTGATGACTTGTTGGGGAGCAGGGGTAGGAGAGAAGTGTCTCTCATTTACCCTGAACCCAGGGCAAAGTGACACTCCCTTGGGGGTTGCCCTTTGCTATGCGAAGGGGAGACTGCATTTTCAGTTTGCACTGGCTCTGCACATTATGTAGCTGGTCCTGACTACCTGGCATTCACTCCCTTCTCCTTCCTTAAAAGAATCATGATTTCCGGGGTCCATGCAACCATGTTCACAGCAGAAGTTAACCTTGGCCATGGCTGCCAGATTGGGCCTGACTTGTCCAAGAAACCAATGTATTAGTCCATTTCTTTAGCCATGAGTTTGACTTCAAGAATGGAAATGTGGCATAATTCCAATCACAGGGATTTGAGAGAATGTGTTTTGAAAATTTTTAGACAATTTTTTTTTTTTACTTCAGAAAAGAAAAAGGCCAGTCTTTCCCTTTAGCATGGATGCTTTGGGGTTCAAATGTCATGGCTGGGCCTGATGCAGCCACAGTAACAGGAGTCAGCAGACAAAGCCATGCCTGGGAAAGGCAGAGCTGAGAGAAGCAAAGAGCCTGGCTTTGTGAGCTGCCAGCCTTACGGAGAATCACTGCACCTATCCCATGTCTGGACTAGGGACTGTCCTTTAACACCTGCTGATTTGTACCCATTTGATTTGCAGCAAAATTTACCCTAACTTACAACACCCATTCTTCCTCTTTACTTTCCACTTCTATTTTCAGTCAGCATCATTTTCCTGTTGTAAGCTCAGTCCTCAAGTAAGTTTATAGAAAGCTGCAAAAGACATACAATGCATATGTTTGTTTTCCTTTTTTAATTTTGAAATAGTTGGCAGTCTTATGATAGAAGGCTCAGAAAACATACCGGGAAGAGATGAAAATACATGCTCTTAATGCAAATATGTCAGTCATTTTCCTTAGATTTCATCTTTTCTTGTTTATATATACAAATGCTAATGCAAAAAATGTTTGATGTTTCTTTTTCTATTATTTCTTTCTTTATTTTAAGAGACAGGGGGTCCCTCCATTGACATTTTGGTGTTTCTGACATGACACCTCTACCTCTATCACCTAAAAAGATATTCTGAGAAGTAAGAACACAATAACTTGTATGTCTATACGTATAAGTTCTCTCTTATTAGAGGCTGTGTATATGGGGAGGGAGTTGATTGAGAGAGCAGGTCATGCTTACGTACATGGTGACCTGTAGTTATTTCTCCCTGTTTTAAGGGAGCCTCTCCCATGTCTTCTTCTCCCAATAATGTAATGTAATTGAAGGCAGAAATAATGTCTCACTCATCTTTGAAACTCTTTACTGAAAAGAGCTGAGTACATAGAAAGTGCCCTGTAAAAATGTGTTGGCTAAATGCACAAATAAATAAATGAAACAGTAAATGAATAAACACCTATTACTGCTACTGTTCTTATGATTTAATATTTTATTTTATAAGGCCTTTTTTCCCCTCTCACTTCTGTAGCTAAGTTGTAAGTCTCTAGAAAATTGTGAGTTCTTCAGGGGTTGGGAAGATTTATTAGTGTCCCTAAGTGTAGGATCCAGTGTGTTACCATGCCTTTTTACTTAACAGATACTTATTGAGTGCCCACTTTATGCCAGGTACTACTCTAGATTCTGAAGATAAAATGATGAACTAAATAGATAAGGTCCCTGTTTTGAAGAAAATTAGAATCTAGTATGGGCCAACAGAAAATAGAATTTCAAAAAATCAATGAATTAAGAGGATAATTCCAGATCACTTGCGTTCTAGTTCCTAACTGATATAATGGTAAAATTAGGAATATGACCAAGGCAAGTCATGGCTGAGGGGGAGAGGAGGAATAAAACTGTGGAAGTGAGTGAGCAAAGGAACTGAAAGACAAAGAAGGAGGAATAATGCATGTGGATGCTGAAGTCACCAACAATGATGACAAGAATAAAGATAGGGTGAAGACAGTATGCCAAGACATAAGAACTTCCATGAAAGGAAGAAATGATAGGCAGTTGGTGATGACAAACACGATGTGGGGTGGGGAGTGGCATAGCCTGACGGCACAAACTCCACAGGAGATAGAACAATGGATGGCAAACTGTGAAATAATTGTTTGGAAGTGGAAATGAGGAGCAAGACAAGCAAGCACCCACTCTAATCATCAGGTCCAGAGGTCTGTGTAATTTGACGGGTAGTAGCATTCTTAGGTAAAACTTTCATTCAGGACAACAGAGGAAGAGAACATTTAAGGAAAGATTGAGGATATTAAATATTAAAAAGTTTGCCAATGGAAAACTACGAGGTCAAGTTCCATAAGGTGCCTTGGAAAGGAGCGCTGAACAGTGGAAAGCTGGGTCAGTTTCATCGATGTTCAGTGTGGAGATGGATGTCCTGGTGACAGTGATGTTGCAGAGGACACAGTTTCAATGATGTGAAAACACAGTTCATGGTTTTCAATCAAGAAAACCATGATTCCAGACAAGATGGCTTAATTTTAAGCATAAGTTCTGGCTGTTTGGCTATCAGTTTAAGTTGGAAAATTTTGGAAGGCTGAACAGCTGACTCAAAATTTGTATTCATAACTATAATTCTACATCGAATTCAAATTTGTCACTGCTTTGTTGAGAAACAGAGTGGTATAGCAGAGAGATTGCTAATGTGGGAGGATTCCGAAACGTGGATTCCAGTTCCAGTTTTACTAACTAGCTGCATACACTTAGTAACACCACTTAACTTCTTCACCTGTAAAATGAGCAAGTTGGACAAAATGACCCTGGATTCGATCTCTGAGCGGTATCAGACTGGAAAATTGGTTGGTGTGGGTTTTAAAGTTGATGGTTCTCCTTAAACTCATTTAGTTTTATTTTTTCTGAAAAGCACACATTCATTATGAGCTATGGTTCAACAGTTAAAGTAGGATTTTTATCCCAAGTCTATGGATACTAGTTGCAAGACCTAACTCTCTAAATTTTCTCTAAACCCTGATTTTCTCATTTGGAATGTATGATAATAGTAACAATATAAAATAGTTATTATGAAATTAAATGGCAGAGTGCCTGGCAAATAGTGAACATTAACACATTTTAGCTGTTTATTAAAAACGTGAGGAAAGTTTCTTGACTGCTTTCATATAAGTATTGAAAACATATGATAATTATTCTATGCTTCAATATTTTAAGATACTAAATCTTCAGCATGTTGATGATTGGGTATACAGCCTCTGGCGTTTATATTTTCAGGTGAAGAGCAGAAATGCATCTAAATCAGGGTGAAAAGTCCTCTCTAGCAATATGTGAATCCAATGACTAAAACAAAGTTATTTTTTTCTGTTTTTCCTTTGTTAAGTTAATTACAAATGCAAAGATAATCAATTGTTCCCCAAACTAGTTGGTTTCCTATATTTCAGAAATAAACTTCAACATGAATTATCACTTTAAATTTTCCATATTTCACAATACAGTACAATTTCACAACTGTGTCAGTGGTAGTGGGACAAAATGGGTTCGTCCAATATTTCCTTTTGTTTTGACCTTGACAAACAACAGTATCTATTATAGAAATAAACTAGGTAGGATGACTAGAAAGATATAACACATTTGGATCAATATATGAAGCTACACTATTCATCATTTTCCACATAGGCGAAATGGGAGATTCTAATATTTTTCCTCCCTCCCACTATTTACCCATCGATTCATGCATACCACTGAGACACTGAGGATAGTGATAGTGATTGTTATCAAGGTTGAGAAGTCTTAAGAGAAAAAAAAAAATCAGAAACAAAGAATGACTACCCTGGCCCACACATCCTTGAGAAAATAATAAAGATCAAGCCATATTTGTGTCCTCACTCTCTCTCTCTCCCACTATACACATACACACACACACACACACACACACACACACACACACATGCATAGATATATGGAGAGGGTGTGGTTTTGTGTTTGTGTGTGTATATACATATACATATATACACACACACATACTTTTATACATAAACATATATATATATACACCCACACATATATGTACACACACTTTTTTCCTTTTCTCATTAGTATTTTAGTGTTTTGAGGAACAAGTAGAAAGGTGTCTTTAGAAATAACTTGGCTCAGTGTTAGTTATGAAGTTAGAAGAATCATGCCCATCACCTCTCTCCTTGATTGCCTGCTCATGCGTAATCCACCCCATTTCATCTAGGATACATTTTCTTCCCCAACACAACCAGTCCCTTTAATGCTATCTTACAGTGTGCGGTTGTTTTGAGACCAGAAAAAATATAAGCCCATCATTACTTCTGGAAACCTAACTCACCCCTTGTGTTCTGAAGGATTACTGGAGAGGGTTATATGTGGATGGAAATATTATGGTTATTAGATCAAGACATAGCTAGACTGAATATTAATTTGTTTGACTATGCTAAGCTATGAACAGAAAATCCAAGAAAAAGCTTCCTATGTGTCCTTTTGTTTAATAAATATGCCTTTGGAGCTTTCTTATGCCTATGCAGGGGGAACATGGTAATGAACAATATAGAGATGGTCCTGGACCTTTCGTGACATGTGATTTTGTGAAGGTGTGACTTAATTTAGAAGATATATAATTTTTGTTGTTGCATGTGTGCATGAAAAAGGCAACTGGACCAGAAATTAGGAAAACTAGCTGGGAACACTAGTCCCAGCTCTGTTACTAAATAGCTACGTAAGTTTGGGTTATACAGACTCCCTCTCTGATTAGTCTCCCAATCAGTAGAATGAAGGAGTTTAACCAGGTCATCTACAAATCCCTCTACAATTTCTAAAATTCTATGACTCTCTGATTATTGCTATTTCCTGAGTAGTGCCACGAATATATTACCAGAGTAGATACAGTGCTTGTGCCTTTCTCCTCCTGCCCCATGGGAGCAGTGAGCTTCTCCCAACACATACAAGGAGCAGTGCAGAAAGATAAAGTTTGGGAAACAAGGGAGAGCCAAAAGTAGCCCGAGGAGCACCCACCAATCAGACCTGCCTCACAAGTCACATTTCAACCATGCAAAGAGGAAACATGGAAGTTCTCCTTTGATGGATACAGTTGACACGTGGCCCAGGAACAAAAAAGCAGAGGCACTGTCAATATGCTGTAAAATATTAATGCATACAATTTTGGAAATAAGATTTTTAAGCGGTGTTATGTCCACCAAGATTTTTCAATACCTAATCAACAGTTAAATCATTTGAAATAAAAGAGATGAAGCCAGACTAGAGAATTTAACCAACAATATTGGGATAACATTATTTCATTCCACAAATCAAAACTGTGATTTTCTTTTCTTTTCAAAACACATTCTGTTTGTGTGTGTTTATGCTTGTGTGTTTGTATGTGCACATACATGACTTAGTTGACAAAAAAAAAAAGCTTCTTCAAAAATTAAAATCATGACACAGAGATTCTGAGGCAGTCAGGGATGACCCCAGGCTTGCCGTCCAATTCAAGGTCACTGGTGCTCCTGAATATGCATCCAGGCAGCTGTGAGTACCGCAAGCTAAGAGAACCAGAAAGGCAATAGGAAACAAGAGATTTAAATCTCTAGCTTTGCAGGCTGTTAAGTTAATTTTCTTTAAAAACAAAAAATGACTATATACCATGAATGCTGTCTAAGCCATAGATAAATTCAGTTGTTTATCTGGACCTGATGCTTAATGGATAAATGAGTCTTTTAAAAATGCAGATTCTGATTTAGCGTATCTGGAGTAGTACCTAAGATTTTGCATTTTAACCAGCTACCATGTGATGCCTGATCGGCTGATCTATGGGACACATTGAGTAACAAGAATTCTATAAATCCTGTTTCTAGGCAGAATTGCTTTAAGACACTTTCCTTATGCTCTCTAGGAGAACGTTTTTAAATTATATTTTACTCATTTGTTCCAGGACCTCCTACACCTCACAGAAAGGGATTTTTTATAACTAACCTGAGGTTTTTCTACTACAATCAGTCACATTTCTTCCCATGTCTTTCTCAATGAAGGATGGCTGGCTCTCTATCTTCTTAGATTTAAGGATAATGTCACAATATTACCCTGCCTTCTTCTCTGCCAGGATGATATATCCCAAGCTTTCTTTTATTTTCCTTTTTTTCTTCTTCTTCTTTTCTTTTTCCGAGTTGAATACATTTTCAAATTGATTTAGAGATGGGTTTTGAGTGTTTTTTCTATAACTTTCCCAAATTGGTTGTTTTCTACTGTTTATCTCTTGCCTATTTTGGATACAGGACATTCTACCACTGAAGAGAGTCCCTGGTGACCAATAACACATCTATGCATTCCCAAGCAGCTATCATTTAGGGACATAAATGGAGGGATATATGGAGTTCCATTTATTTATTAAGGGTTCTGAGAAAATGCCAGCATAGGGATGCACCATGGTAACATTCTCCAGATGTTGAGAAATCTGACTTGGTTTGGGGGCCCCTAGTGATTATTTCTCTTCTAATGTAATCATAGCACCTGAAGGGAATATTGGGTCTCCAAGGATGAACAATGCAAAGAAATCTTGAATTGAATGACCCCTATGGGTACAAGTCTAAGCTGACTGACCGTGACTGTGACGGTGACATTCATTTCCTGCCTGCTGCCAGTGCTGAAATCATGGTTAGACAGAAGAGCAGAAGTTAATTGCCTCAGGGAAAAGATCCCTGTGCTAATCGTCACATTAAAGTTCACATTGCATTAAAGTTTCTAGCTCAGGTTTATCCCAGCAGCTGGGCTCAGACGAGCCATGGAATCTCATGTCTGTACGTAATGACTCTTCTCCAGAAAACTTTTCCACTTCCGTTGAGACTGAAATGGGAAAACATTTAGTTTGAACTATAGTTTGAAGACTTCAGTGGGTCCAGGAAGCCTGGAGTGAGAGAGGAAACTTGATTTTGTCTTATGTGGGCCAGATCATACCAAGAGGGGCTGGCTCTCAGACCCAGAGATTCAGGTGGGCTAAAGGGTCATTTATTAGACCTGATAAAGATGATTCTGAATCATGTTTTCAACTCACCACAGCAGGACAGATAGCAACCACAACCAACTTAACAAAGAAACTCCAGGAAATATCAACATTTGATTGGTTTATTGGGTGGAAGGCAAGAGCTTAAGATCAGGAGTTATCTTTTTTTTTTAATAGATGAGGCCTGGCTCTATCACCCAGGCTGGAGTGCAATGGCGATTTTTATAGGTGCAGTCATAGCTCACTAGAGCAAACTCCTGGGCTCAAGCAGTCCTCCTGCTTCAGCCTCCTGAGGAGCTAGCATTACAGGTGTGCACCACCACGCATGGCACAAGTTATTTTCTATGAGCACTTAGCATATCAGAGCCATTCTCACCTTCCCTATAATCCATACCCTTTTACATCTCCTTCATGTTACATTTATTATACAAGGCAAATCTGCAGAGTAAAGTCAGCAAAGTGCTGCCAAGGTAACCTGGACTCTAATTATGAGTCCAAGTTAATCATTTAATAGTGCCACGTGGTCTCAGACAAATTACATAGTCGATTTAAACCTCAGTTTTCCAATCCTTAAAGTGGAAACAATAACATTTATTTTGCAGCTTAAATTTTTATTTTATTTATTTTTTCAGCATTAAATGAAATTGTATGTAAAACAATTTTAATACTGTGCAGATGGCAGACACTTTGGAAATCTTCTTCAGATCTCATCTGTTTTGACTCCTTTCTTCTGAATCCTTCTAATCTGAAGCTGTTTAATTGTGTTCTGCTTGAGGTTTTTATATTTTGACTTAAATGTAGGTCATTTGTTTACCAAATATGAAAGTCAAGTCCCCAGGGATAATATTTCTTCATCTGTTGCTTTAAATTTCCCTGAGAGACCCAGATAGTTTTGTTTATTTAAATCCACTTTACATTTTGAGCTTCTGCTAGTGCCAGGCATCCTACTGGGCACAGGACATGGCAACTGTCAGGAGGAAATATGGTATTTATTAGAAAACTAGCTAATTATATTGTAAAGAAGACTCTGATAAACACCATAGAAAAGGTGGAATTAATGAGGAGGGAGAAATTAATTATCTAGTGGGAGTAATGAAGAGAAAGAAATTAATTCCTTCTTAGGAGGTAGGGGAAGACTTTTAGAGGAGGTGGCATTTATGCTAGACCTTGAAGGAAAGACCTCTCTTTCAACCTCTTGTTCTTCTGTACTTAAAAAGCAATCACTCTTTGAATCATGCTAAATTGCTAGTAGTCAATAGTGAAACCAACCCATAGCACTGCCTGTTGAATTCCTGCGTCACTGCATTACGAAAAGAGCACTGGACAGTCCTGCAGAACTGTACTTCCACTTCAGGGCAAGGCATTCAACCTTTCACTGCAAGTAGTTGTTTTTTTGTTTTTTGTTTTTTCTTGGTTTTACACATTGCTATGGTTTGAATGTTTGTCCCCTCCAAAACTCATATTGAAATTTCATTGCCATTGTAACAGTATAAAGAGGAGGCACCTTTTAGCAGTGATTAAGCCAGGAGGGCTCCACCTTCACGGGCGGGATTGGTGTTGCTATAAAGGGTAGGTTCAGTCAGACCCCACTTTCCCTCTCTTGACCTCTTGCCTTCTACTATGTGATGGCATAGCAAGAAGGCTCTTGCCGGATCAGATGCTAGCACTGTGTCATTGGACTTCCCAACCTCCAAAACTGTGAGCTGATAAGTTTCAATTTTTATAAGCTACCCAGTCTCAGGTATCCCGTTATAGCAGCACAAAACAGACAAAGACACATTTCTTTGCAACTTCCTATACCTCAATGTAGTTTAAAACCAATTTTCTCTCATTCAGTAGAAGCTGTATTGCTATATGCCTCATATTCCAGAAGAAAATAAGCTTTTTAATGTAGTTAAACACAATACTATTTCAGCCATTATGTTAAAACAATTATATTATTTACTCATTATTCATCTTTATTTTTAATTAATTTATTAATTAATTTATTTTGAGACAGTTTCACTCCTGTTGCCCAGGCTGGAGTGCAATGGTGTGATCTCAGCTCACCGCAACCTCTGCCTCCCAAGTGCAAGCAATTCTCCTGCCTTACTCTCCCGAGTAGCTGGGACTACAGGCGCTTGCCACCACGCCGGCTATTTTTTTTATTTTTTAGTAGAGACAGGGTTTCACTATGTTGGCTGGACTAGTCTCAAACTTCTGACCTCAGGTGATCCACCTGCCTCAGTTTCCCAAAGTGCTGGGATTATAGGCATGAGCCACATCGCCCAGCCTCATTATTCATCTTTAAATGTTTTCCTTAAACCCTATCAGCTCCTTCACATCTCCTGTCTGTTGAAACATACAGAACTGGACACAGGGTGCTGGGGAGGATGCAGCCAAGATTTGGAATGAAGAAACTGATTATCCTCAGCTACCCTTTGCTCAAGGCCCACCCATTTGTTCATGCAAACATAACCAGATACAAGCTGCCTTGAAGGAGTGTGACCCTATGCACTCTCTGTCAATTGACCTAAATTCCAAATTGTCTCAGTTAATAAAAAATAAAAATAAAACAAACAAAACTAGCCTTTAAAGTGTTTCTCTAAGTCCCAAGACTGGGTCTGCTTGCTTGCTGCATGGGTGGCATTGGGCTCTCAGCCTCAGAGCTAGCTGAGAAGCAAGATATGCTCCACTTGCCTCCTGCAGGATTTCTCCCTCCTGGGTTAAATGTGTTTAACCTTTGGAATAAAGCAATATGATATTCAAACATCTTCTAATGAGGCTCTTCAACTTAGGTCTTTGAGTTTTTATTCACCTGAGTGATTTCCCTTAAGCCTGTAAAAATAGACAATTGCCAGGTTTAATACCATCTCTTCTTGTTAAGAAACCAGCAACCAAAACTGTCAGTCAGCTAGGACACTGTAATTGTATTAGTGCTTTAGCCACATGAAAGCACAGACACACTGCTGCTCAGGCTCATCTGAGGTGTAGTTTTGGTTAACACCACTGACAGTATCAATAGTCTTTCACAGACTCTAAAAAGAACTATTTTCTGAACCTGCCGAGAGAAGTAGGAGGCTACTATTTCTGTACATAGGTAATATGCATATTTACTATGACTGTTCCAGGAGAAGAAAAACTAACCCCCATAAATAAATCCATTCCTAAATAACTACCTAAGGGAGTGTTACCTTTTAGGATAAACACTAAGGGGAAAAAGCATCCTGACTCTGTAAAATGTCCTGTGTTTGAATTGAAGAGCTCCAGAAAAGTCTAGTTTGGTCATGACATCCATTTAGGTCTTAATTTTGTTTGTGTTTTGATTTTGTTTTACTAGGAGAAGGGCTACTAATCTCTTTTCTCCCTAACAATTAAGGATATTGTGCACATTATGTAACACAAAAGATGTAAAACGTCTTTGAGAGTAAAAGCAATAGGAGAAAATTAGTAAGGCAAAAATACTTTTTACTTTAGCTCCCCAACTATTTCGATGAAGTGAATCAGACTTACCTTGCATTACTTTCTCTACATCCACATCAAGGTTTTGTGGATTGAGGACACCAGGCACACCTGAAGGATTCATAGTTGGGAAACAACGTGATGCTCGGAAAAATCACTGGGCTGATGATTCCAGATGGGAGAGAGGATGCAGGATCCTGGGCCTAGGGAAAGAGCAGTAGAGGTCCTGATGTCCTGCTCATTGCCTACTGCTTGGCAGTGTCTTTAGAATTAAAGCGACAGGAAGAAAGAATTATATAACATTTTTAAGTTAAAAGAGACTTTTACAGATGAACATCTCTAGAATAAGTCACATTGATACTAAAGTAACCAAGAGGGTTCTGTCCTAGGGGACTGAAGACAGTATATCTGAAAAAGGGTGACTACAGAATCGCAGTTCAGTGTTGTTACTCACATATAGAGCTCTTTACCCCCAACTTGATAAAAAACTGAGCACTATTTCTGGTCTTTGTCTTGACCCATATTTGAAGCCAAGAAAGGGGACATAATCAATGTTTCCTCAGGGACACAGAATTAATGGGCCTGGCTTCAGGAATCCCTGAAGACAGCTTGTCCTGGTGATTGGGCTTCTTCAATCCTCCTACCGAGGTGCATTTAGGCCATGCACAGGGAACGAGGAGTTCAGTGGTGTTTTGGAGGCAGGGCTCTACGATTTTCACTCTGGCTTCCATCTGATTGGAATCACAGTCTGCACAGGTCCTTATTGGACACGGGTCTTTTCACACTGCAGAATTCAGAGAAGTACAGTACGGGCTTTGAAGAGCATAGAGTATAAACTAAAGAATAGGGCCTGGACTTCGGAGTCAGACAAATGTCAGGTCAAACCACAGATCTACCCATTATCCAGTCAATGACATATTCTGTCTTCATTTGTCAGTTGGTAACAATCATCTGTTTCCTCTGTGCTTGTGAGAATTAAAATGCAACCCAGCATATGTCTGGCACAACTAGAAAGTTCTGAGCAATAGCTCACTTCTCTCATGCAATCTTTATGACTGGTACACAGCAGGCACCTTGCTAATGGGAACAATGGTTAGAGCTGAATTTGAACAAGTTCAAGAGAAAATGTAATCTATGGTTAATAAAATGTTAATTTAGAATATTCCTAAAGGAGCAGGAAGCTGAATTCTCTAAACATGGTTAGTATTTTATAAAGTAACTCTTAAGATTCTACAATTTTTTGTTTTGTTTTTGTTCCTGTTTGTTTGCTTTTTTTCCTCCTAGCTGCTGAAATAAAGATAGTATCAGCATTACTATTTGCAAAACTTTATTCACAGCAGTGGCACATATCTCCCAAGCATCTAAGTAGCCTGGGGTCTTCCATGAAGAGTTGTATGCTTAATCAGCCCCCAATTCCTTGAGGAGGAACTTGAGTATAAATTGTTAAGGTACTTGCTTACCCTGGGAAATGAATTCCGTCTTTCTGGCATAAATGCCCCATTTGATAAATGAGAATATGAGGGTAATGAACAGAATCTGCAGTCCCTGTGCTTTCTTGTAGGAGGTAAATTACTAAGAGTGACTTGACCCCAAAACATGTCTTTCTGGCAACTCCTTCTCATTCTCTTCTCAAGAATGTCACTGTCTCCTTTCACTTCCTGATGATTTCCCCACAACCCTACCACCAATGGGTCCACCCATTCATTCCTTCTTTATTGATGAACAAGCTCTGAAGACTTAAACACAGCACCTGTTCACAGAAAAGCTAGGGTCCCTTAACTAGGTAAAGTCTAAGGTCAACTCACAGATAAAAAACTATAGTGAAAATATAAATATAGCCAGCTCTGCAGCACCGCTGACTCTCACAGCAAAGCTAACGAGGTAGCTGAGGACAAGGCTTCTAGCCTGGGTCAACTTGGATTTGAGTTTCCTTTCTGCCATTTAATCATTGGCTTTAGGAATCTTAAGTCTCTGAAACTCATTTTTTTTAGTTTGTTTCTAGAGTGGATATCAAAATAGCAGCATTAAAAAAATTAACATTTAAATGAAAAAATACAGCAACATTACATATATACATACATATGAAGAGAGAGAGACATTATAGTGTCCCTCACAGCAAGTCCTTGATATGTCTCATTTTGTTTTTCTCTTAATTGATTCAATTAATATTTTTTATTATATGCAAGTGTCTGTCGCTAGCAGTTGGGATAGAAAGTATGGCATGGTTGATGTTATAATGGAGGAGAAAGGTGTTGCAATGATGGTAGAGTCTCAGAAATCCTCCAAGATTCCAGGAGGGAGGAGGGTAGAGTAGGTAAGAGTGGAGACACTGGCATGAGAGGATGCTTGTCAGTGAGGGCTAAAGAGGAATGTTGTACACATAAAGATATACTGAACATACGGATTTCAGGAGCTGCACGGTTTTTCAGACAGCACTGAGTCTCTTCCATCTTTTTGTGACCCAGATGTGAAGCGAGGCTTTATAGGATGTCCACTCTGGCTGTTGGAAAGTCCTGCTGGGTAGTCTTTAGAGTGCTTCTGGGATGATGCATCAATTCCACATCCTCCTGGGGTCCTTGGAGGGAGTGGTAGACTGGGAGGGGAAGAAGGAAGGACAAACGGAGATTAGAATCATAAGAGCTTCAGTGACAGCTCACCTTACTACAAGTTCCAATATCAAAGCAAGTCTTCTAATTTTCCCAGACACAGACAGGTAGCTCTGATGGTTCTGGAAGGTTCCCAGAGTACTCTGAGAAATAGAGAATTTGCATAATTCCTGATAAATCTTCTTATATTTTAGGGGTAAACATACCTGGGTTCCACTTCCAGATTGGCCTCTTATAGGCTGTGCAACCTTACACAAGTGTATTTAATTTCTTAAATACCCATTTTTCTCACTAAAAAATGGAAATAATGAGAGAATACAATGGGTTTATAATTTTTGAGATGCACAAAAGACATGATACGTTTGGTATATTTTAGTGTCTGACCTTCAATAGATAGCAGCTATAGTAATTATTATTTATTTATTTATCTATTATTTGAAATGCCTATAGTCTGGCTCTATTAAGGAATCAGCCCATTTTAGAGATCAGTTCCATTAAGGATAAACAAACAGAAACTGCAGACTTTAACAAAGGAGAAGAAAAAAGGTTGGGACAGTTGCATGAGATGAGCTAGTCTAGTAGACTTGGTGAAGGGCCTTCATGCTAAGAGGAAGGGGTTAAACACTGGTGCCACTGGAGAGAATGGCACAACAAGGTTTGTGGGGAGAGGGGAGGGCATGCATTTAAACCAATAGACAGAGAAGATGCCTTTCACATTTCCTACCTTCGAAGTCTCTGTGGAATTGGAAGAATTAATGAACTAATATCTATAAAGTACTTGGAGGCTATCAAATAAAAGAACTATAGAAATCCCAAGCAGTAGTATCATGTTATTAAACATTTATTGAACATAGTACAGAATATATAGGAGCTATACTTTCTGCCCAGAGGGTTTAGAACCTAATTGCAATATTTTATTAATCATCTTGAGGGCAGAGGGAATTCTAAATAAACAATAAGTTTAACATATCTCCAAAGAACTATAATAGATATTGCATCTGATCGCCATAATTTGCTCCCTGATTTTTTGGAATGTAATTTTATTGTCATTATACAATACAAACAGTTATACTGATACTAATGATAATGATACAAATCAAATAAATTATATGCCAGACACTTTTCTAGGTACTCCGTGTATGTTATCTCCAATCCTGACAACAAATTCTGAAGAATGGGATTAATATCCTCATTATAAAAATGAGTAAATTGGGGCTTAGGGAAGTTATCCAAGATTATAGAGCTAGAAAATAATGTATTTGGCCCTATAAAACAGCAGAGACAAAGATATTCTAGTTTATAGATTATCTATCTTTTCCCCATAATCTTTTGAGATAGTTGAATAGTCTAGCTGTATACAAGCACTATAACTCTAGTATCTGCCTATTAAATTAATAACTAAAAGTTCTTAACATAGACTCTATAGATACTCTTTAAAGTGTTCATGGAATGCTGTAAAATTCTTTGCAAATTTGTATTTCTAATGTGTTCTACATTTTTCAGAGGAGTGGATTTAGAAACTTCATTAGATTATTAAAGGAGTTCATAGTCCAAATAAGATTAAAAACACTGAGCCCATCTTGGGCCAATTGTGTGTATTGGACAGGGTCCAGAAATATGCTTAGCATGAACCCCATCCTTAACTTCATATATGGCTCAGATATCAAGGGAGTCAGGGATCTACATATGAATGAGAGATTCAACGTTCTTGCAGCTTTCCCCAGTTGATGTTTGTACTTCCTGTTTTTCAGTCACCCCTTGTGAGCCAGGGATATTAACTATACTACCAAGGGTTGTACCAGTCTAGTCCCAGGCCCCTGTCAAATACCATCTCTTCTGTAATATACTCCTTAACTCTCACAGAAAAGTTAATTACTCCTGCATTTATGTGTATCTCAGTATAAACCCATATTCAAGACATTATATAGCATTGCAATTATGTATGTGTTTATCTCCTTCATCAGAGTCTGCAGTTCTGTAGGGCAAGAGCAATATCATAATTCAGTTTTTTTCCTATCTATATCATGGGACCTAGAATATAATCAGTACTCAACTAAAACTTAATAGACAGGTAGTTAGACAGATGGATATACTGGCACATGAATATTCTTTTTATAGTATTGAAAACTAAGATATTGAGGGGCATGTATTAGGACATAAGAACCCACTAATTTTCGGCCAAGTTATACGCAGACTTATATTAGTAAAATTGGTTATGACCATGGGAAGAAGATGCCTGTCACACATGAATTGATGCTTTCCTTTTACTAATGGTTATAGAAGAATAATTCAATGTCACAGAATTTTGCAAAGGGTATAGCTTTTCCATTTAGAATAAAGTTAGGTGATTGGCTACAGTGTGCTGTAAAACTTATTTCAGTTTGCCAGTTCTCTAAAAAGGACACACTCCAGTTGACTTTCCAGCTCCTGCTTTATGTAACTTGGCTTAATAGAGCAAAAACTTCTCATGATCACAAAAGCCTAATATTAGCACCTCAGTAATGTATTTAAGTTGCCACCTACCCACATAGGCTGCCGATCCTTGGAGGAGCCTAATAGGACAGGAGAATTCCTGCTATGTTAGAGTGCCATTGACAGTGAAGAGGATAATAATCTTAAGCAATCTATCAGACTTACATTTAGTGAAAATTCATGCTTGTTAGCCTGGCTAATCTCTGAGTTACCTGTGTTTGTACAGAAAATCCTGTTATCTCTTACCCTATCTATTCCTGTGGTGATCAATGGGACTGTATTCACAGCAGAAACCAGTCCCGATGATGTCATCCTCATCACCATGGGAACACTGTCTTTTTGCAAAGATGAGAGTTAAGTCCATCCTAACAAAAGTCCAAGGGCTCTCTTGAAATACGATGAGAATTTTCCAGTGGGACTTAGCTATAATCCATGAGGGGTGACAGGAAAGAATAAGCATTTATGAATTTTACTGAAAGCCCATGAATTCTAAGACTTAAAAAAGAAAATCTCATCTTCAAATAATAAAGAGATAAAAAGAATCCACTTTTACAGAGGCAGTTAGGTGTTTACCCAATAGAATAATCTGTGTGTTTTATGCTTTCCTCAGGTGTACCAGAATAGCCTTCCAACCCTCCAATCTGCACTGCTGCCTGGCATCTCAGGAGAACCTGGCCTAGAACAGAGAAATGTTTTCTGGACTATTTTGGTATAAATCTCTTATTTCTTCAGGCTGTAAAACAGAGTTGTACATTTACTACTCTTTGGTAAAGCCTACTGACTTCATGAATTTGTGGCTTATCTTTCTCATTTGTTCAGTGGTGGCTATAGTAAGAAAGTTCTGAGATTTTCGCCCAGGCAAAAAAATAAAAAAATAAAATAAAATAAAAAATTCTAGTGGCATGAAAGATAACTCTTTGGTTTCTAAACGGACATGTTATATATTCCTTGGATACAGTATCCTCTAGAGTAGGAGGCCCCAAATTCCGGGCCATGGACTGGTACTGGTCTGTGGCCTGTTAGGAACTGGGCCACACAGCAGGAGGTAAGTGACAGGCGAGCCAGTGAAGCTTCGTCTATATTTACAGCCGCTCCCCATCACTCGCATTACTTCCTGAGCTCCACTTCCTGTCATATCAGCAGTGGCATTAGAGTCTCATAGGACTGTGAACCCTATTGCGAACTGTTTATGTGAGGGATCTAGATTGAGTGCTCCTTATGAGAATCTAATGCCTGAGGATCTGTCACTGTCTCCCATCACCCCCATTTGGGACTATCTAGTTGCAGGAAAACAGGCTCAGGGCTCCCACTGATTCTACATTATGGTGAGTTGTATAATTATTTCATTATATATTGCAATGTAATCGTTATAGAAATAAAGTACACAATAAATGCAATGTCCTTGAATCATCCCAAAACCATCCCACCTCCTTCCCACTCCACCCCCGGTCCATGTAAAAACTGTCTTCCACAAAACCAGTCCCTGGTGCCAAAAAAGGTTGGGAACTACTGCTCTAGAGGAAACCTTGTCTGTGGCAATATGGAGGTCACAGAGAAATATTTTGTTTTATACTTTATTCTGTCACTGAAGTTTCACATTCATGAGGAGTCTATTTGCATTTTCCATAATGTCAGAAGTCATGGATAAGTCCATGAGAAGCTGAGGATATGGGCATGATCTCTGTGTTGCATCCCTCAAACTTTCTGGCTGGTGGTTTCAACAGCCAATGGGGCCCTAAAAAAGTAGGCAGAGTCCTGTCCTTTGATGCTTGGAACCAATCACTCTGCTGTGGAAGTTGAGGAAAGGGGGACATAAGTACTAAATCCATGACTTCTGGGGTCATAAATCCCTGACTCTGAGATGCAAATATAAGAAAAATTTGACACTTCAGGAGTTAAAGGCACTTCTAAAGTGCAAGACATCATTTCCTCTTACATCTGAAACCCCAATGCCCCCCAGACTCAGGCTTAGAGAAGCAGAGTAGCTTACTTAAAATCCCAGAATTGATGGATGATCGAACTGGATTTGAAGCTGTACTCTGAGATCCATGCAAAAAAAATTTGAGTCCTTTTTAGTAAAAAGATTCAAAGCTGTTAAAGCTGCTCTTGTATTTTATCCAGACACCATTCTAGTCTGTGAGTTGCTTACCACATGTGCCTTATTCCCCACCTCACCACATGTTATACTTTCATCTTCACAAAAGACACTGCAATATCAATGACACAAAAGTTCATCTATTATTTTTCCAACATTAATAAGAGACAGGAAAGATCAGCAAAGTTACACAGCAGAGAAAACCTGAACTTTTACTTAGCTTCAGCATTGAATGCAGTGTAATTTTTGAAACTGATTAACTTTGGAAAGCTTTTGAAATTTTGCACTTACTTGGAGATTATAGGAAATTGAATTAAGAGGCTCTTTGACTCTCTGCTAGCTGGGATATAGATCAGGGCTCAGACTGGCTGCTGCCTTATGTTGGCAAAGTAAGTTAGGCAATTCATCCACAGCCTGCCTTTTGATCTGTTAACATGGATGTAAGAACTCGTGATGGGTTTAGTCTTATTGATTGGGTGCTCGAGTGCTTGTGGGAACTAGGATGCTGTGATATCACAGGCATAGTTCAACACGTGGCCCATAGTGTTGCTAATAAAGAACCCTTCTAAAATGCAAAGCTGATTGTTACTCTCATTCCCCACTCCAACACTCTAGTAACTTTCTTTTCCATCAGAACAATGCCAAGCTCCTTTTTCTGACATTCAGGTTAACCACAATCTGGCCCCACTTCACACCTATCAGCTACCCTTTCTACTACACAGACCAGCACCTGCTCCTTTGCAAATGCCAAATTCTTCATTTGGGACTTTATACTCCTCATTTCTCCAGGAACTTCAGGAAACCTTCTCCCTGTCCGCCTGAGTTTTGTAGGAACTTTTTCTTTACTAACATAGCATCTTATATATGGTATTCAGCACACTGTATTGTAATCAGTGGTTTTCTTGTACATACCACTATAATTCCAAGACTCTGGGAGCAGGTACTCTCCTACCTAATCATATATTTATTCCAAGTATTTACCTTGGTATATTTAGTAAACTAGTAAATGAATACTCAGGGTTCGTACTTCAAGAAGACACTGGGGATATAAAATACACAACGGAACTTGCTTATCACAATTGTATAATTTTTTAATCTCAACTTTTGAAACCTAAGTAACTTATGTGCCAGGAAAAAACATGCACATTTGCTCTGGGCATATTCTATGACTTTACATTTGTAAACTGGCATTTGTGGTTCACTTTCAGGTACCAACTGAATCCCCAGGTTCTGAGCTACAGCAAGGCTGAAGGTGAATTTTTTTAAAAAAGGCAGCTGAGTATAGGCTCTAGAAGCAAACATGTTAAAATTCAGAAGGGTTGAACTGGTGAGCTGATTGGTGGGAAGTGATGGCCACGTCCAGAAACCAGTTAAATGTCAGTACCAGCATGTCGTGAATAAAAGAAACAGCCACACTGTTTATCTGGAAAATCTCCACAGAGATAGAAACTGGGCAGACTGTAGAAATGTTCCAAACAGCCATAGACCTTTAAGTATACTTTCCACCTCCAATAATGCATTGATTTATTTTTCCTCGCATATCAGTTCCTTCCATAGATTTTATTATGTCTTTCAGGGTGCCACTATCTTCCCAATAACCTAAAAACATGGCACTTAAAGATTTGGGTGATCTCTTAAGGAGGGAAGAAGGCAGAAAAAAGTTATGGTTGGTATATGGTTGTTTACATCACTGGCTACAAGGAAGTTGCTTCTTTGCTCAGGACCAGAGGTGGTGCCCCACAGAAGTGTCGTTTCTTTGGATAAAAAAGATATATAGAGAAGGTGTGGTGCCCCTTGGAGATGCATCAGCAATCTGGGAGAAATAAGTACAAGGGGGGAGAATAAGAATCTTAAAAAAAAAAAAAAAAGAAACAAGATAAGCAAAGCCATATTTTCTCTCTCTCCACACCACATGCATCATCTATTAAATTAGCTGCACTTGAGGATATGGTTAGACAAAAGCAGTCTATCCACAAAATGCCTTGGAATGGAGCAGAAAAAGCAAAACAAATGAAAACATTAAATTAACTTCATACAAAGTGTCTCTAAAAAAATAAAGACATAAAATAGGAGTAAAAGCATTTAACCTCTGGTTTCTGGTCTGGCAAGTAAAGAGGTTAGAAATTACTGTTCCATTCTAACAACATGTAAAAGTCTGAAAAAACTGAAAAGAAATAAGCAACTGTGCGTAGATCCATCACAGGGCAAACTGCTGCTCCTAAACTGCCAAGATCAACAGACAAATACAGAGAAGCACAACTTACTGGAGCAAAAACCCCGTAGGGGAAACCACTATGGGAATCACTGCCAAGGTAGGAAAAATCTAAACTGTAATTGACAAATTGCTTGAGGGTTAGTGTGGACAAGTCTGAGAGATTAAAAATTTTAGCTTCTTATTAAGTCCTGCCCTCAAGAGAAACTTTTTTATTTATTATTATTATTATTTTGAGATAGGGGAGTCTCACCATGTTGCTCAGGCTGGTCTCAAATTCCTAGGCTCAAGCAATCCTCCTGCCTCATCCTCTTGAGTAGCTGTGATTACAGACACGTTACTATGTTTAGGGGAAACAATTTAATCATGCCCTAACCTGCCAGTGTTTTTTCAAAGCCTGACTAACCTAGGGGAAGGAGAATGCCCCATTCCAGCTCCGTCTAGCCATCCTGCCTGACTTAACATGGCAGGAGGAACTGAGAAGCACTGGCAAAATTCACAGTCCAAGGGCAGAGGCTCATCAAAAGACTAATATCTAATCACAGAGCTATCAAACCCTTCCCCTCCCCCTGCATCTTACCATATTACTAAGGCCTATTTACAACCTCGTACATCATGTCCACCTTTTAACAACAGCAACAACAAAATTACAAAGCACACTAACAAGCAAAAACAGTTTGGAGGATGGAACATGCATCAGGACCAGAGTCAGATATAGCAAGACTTGGAAGGATCAGACCAGGAATTAAAAAGCATATAACCTAAGGATTTTAATGAACAAATGCAGACAACATGCAAGAACAGGTGAACACCATAAAAAGAGAAATGCAAATAAAAAAAAAAAAAGAAATGCTAGAAATCAAAAAACCTTAATGGAAATAAATAATGCCTTTTGTGGGCTCGTTAGTAGACTGGACACAGAAAAGAATCTCTGAGTTTGAAGATACCTCACTAGCAACTTCCAAAATTGAAGAGAAAAGACAAAATACTAAAAAAGAATTTCCAAAAATCATGGGACAACTACAAAAGGTGCAATATATGCCTCATGAGAACACTAGGCGGGGGAGAGAGACAGAGAGAGAGGGACACAGAGAGAGAGAGAGAGAGATTGATGAATCTAAAAAAATTAAAACAGTACTGACTGAGAACTTCCTTAAATTATTATAAGACACAAAGCTACAGATCCAGAATGTGCAGAAAACACCAAGCAGAATAAATGCTGAAAAACCTACACCTAGGAATACCAGATTCAAACTGCAGAAAAGCAAATACATAGAAAAATATCTTCAAAGAACCTGGGTGGGTAGAAGGCCAGGGAGAACCTCTACCTACAAAGAACAAATATAAAAATTACATCTGACTTCAGAAGCCATGCAAGAAAAAAGAGACTGGAATAAAATACTTAAGGTGTTGAGAGAAAACAACAACCACAAAGAAACAAACAAACAGAAATCCCCACCAACTTAGAATTCTGTGCCCTATAAAATTATTCCTCAATAGTGAAGGAGGAAAAAAGTACTTTATCAGGCAAACAAACATTGAGGAAATTTGTTGTCAGTAGGCCTGTCTTACAAGAAATGTTAAAAGAAGATCTTTACAGAGAAGAAAAATCATGTATGTTGGAAACTCAAAACTACATAAAGAAGGGATAAAAGAGGCATACCTCAGAATGAATACATGAAGGTAAAATAAAAACTTTTATTTTTCTTATTCTTAGTTGATCTAAGATAGCTGTTTGTTTAAATAATAATAGCAACAAAGTATTTGTGTACATATGCACATACTTATGGACACTTATAGATACTTATATATAAGTGAAATGAATAACAGCAATGATAAAACAAACAGGAAAGAAGAATTAGAAAAATTTTTTTATTGTGAAGTACTTGTGGTATCTCTGAACTGGAATAGTGTTATTTGAAAGTAGACTTGGATCCATTGTAATATATATCACAAACTCCATGGCAACTATTTTAAAAAGTGAAAAAGAGAAATATAATTGACTAAGAAAGGGGAGATAATGAAATTCTATAAAATGATCAGTTAAAACCACAACAGGCAGAAAAAGTATGGAAGACAAAAATAAGAACAAAGAGAAAACAGTCACAAACATGGTAGATATTAATCCAAACTATATTGACTTTAAATGTTAATGGCCTAAGTATGCCAATTAAAAGACAGAGATTGTTAGAGTGGATCAAAAACAAAACCCATGCATATGTTGTCTTAAGAAATCACTTTAAATATAAAGGCACATATATACTAAAAATATAGAGGTGAGACAAGATATATCAAGCTAATGCCAATCAAAAGAAAGCAGGAGTAGCTATCTTAATTTCAGACAGAGCAGCCTTGCAAGAAGACGTAATAATCCTTAATGTGTATGTGCCTAACAATAGAACATCCAAATGTGTGAGTCAAAAACTGATAAAGTTACAAAAAGAAATACATTAATTCACTATTACTATTGAAGACTTTAACATTCCAGCAGGCAAGAAATCAGTAAGGACATGGATGGACTCAAAATCATCAATCAACTGGAAATAATTGACATCTATAGATTATTTTGTCTAACAACAGCTGATTATGCATTCTTCTCAATCTCACATAGAATGTTTTTCAAGATAGATCACATTCTGGACCATAAAACAGATCTTAACAAATTAAAAAGAAGATATATCATATAGGATCTACTTTTAGACCACAATGGAATTAAACTAGAAATTGTTATCAGAAAATAGTGCGAAAATCCCAAAATACATGGAGCTTAAACATCATGCTTCTAAATAACAACTGGGTCAAAGAAGAAATCTTAAGAAAAAATTTAAAAATGTTTTGAACTAAATAAAAATTAAAATATGAATTGTCAAAATTTGTGAGCTACAGCAAAACTAGTGCTTGGAGAAAAATGTATAGCAGTGGATGTATATATGTATTTAAAAGAGAAAGATCTAAATTCAATCTTATAAGTTGATATTTTAGGAATCTAAAAACAAGAACAATTTAAATCTGAAATAAGTAGAGAAAAGACATAACAAACAGTAGTACAGAAATCAATGAAATGGAAAACAGGAAATCAATAGAGAAAATCTACAAACCAAAAGCTGATTAGTTGAAAATTCAATTAAATTTAATTTAAGCCTTTAGACCAGGCTAAACAAAATTTTAAAATTATTAATATTAGAAATGAAAGAGAGGAAATCATTGCAAATCCCATGGACATTAAAGGATAATAAAGGAATATTATGAAAAACTCTATGCCCACAAATTTTATAACCTAGATACAATTATACAATTCCTTGAAAGATATAATCTGCCTAAATATATATTTTTTAAAAAACACTCTGAATAAGCCTATATTTATTAAGAAAATTGAATCATAAATCAATAAACTCTCAAAACAGAAAGCAGATGCAGATGGGTTCATTGGCGAATTCTAGAAAATATTTAGGAAAGAAATTATACCATCTATTTACAATCACTTCAAGAAGATAGAGCAGAGGAACACTTCCTAACTCATTTGATTATGCTAGCATTTCCCTAATTTGAAAACTAGACAAATCATTACAAGAAGAGAAAAATACAGACAAATATCTCTCACTGACATAGATGTATAAATCTATACCAAACTAATAATAAATCAAATCCAATGATGTACAAACAGAAGAATCCCATACCATGATCCAGCTGAATTTATTTCAGGTATTCAAGGCTGGCTCAACATTTGAACACCAATTAATGTAAATCATCACTTCGCCAGGCTAAAGAAGAAAAATTATATGATCCTAGCAATAGATACAGAAAATAATTGACAAAATCCAACACTTACTTGTGATAAAAATTCTCAGTAAACAAGGAAAAGAGGGACATGCTCTTACTTGGTAAATAACATCTACAAAAAACTTAACAGCTGACACTGTACTTAATGGTGAAAAAGAAGATGCTTTCCAGGTAGTATGAGGAACAAGGAAGTCAAGGATGTCTCCTCTCATCACTGATTTTATTATTGTGTTGGAAGTCCTTGATAATTCAATCAGATAAGAAGAAGAAATAAAATGTACTCAGTTTGGGAATAAAGAAATAAAACTATCTTTCTTCACAGATGATATAATTGTATATACAGAAAATCCAAAGGAATTGACAAAAAAACTCCTGAAACCAATAAACAATTCTAGCAAGGATGAAGGATACAAGGCTAGTATACAAAATCAATCATTTTCCTATATACCAGTAATAAATAAGCAAAATATGAAAAATTAAAAAGACATGACCATTTACACTACCACTCAAAAAATAAAGTACTTAGGAATAAATGTCACAAAACACACAATAATCTATTTCAGAGAAAACGACAAGACGCTGATGATAAAAAATAAAAAATAAATATATGGAGAGATATTCTATATTCTTGGTTAGGAATCAGTATCATCCAGATGATTGTTCTTCCTGAATTGATCTATAGAGTCAATGCAATCCCAATAAAATCCCAGCAAATTATTTGGAAGATACTGACAAAGTGATTATGAAATTGATATGAAGATGCCAAAGACTCAAAATAGTAAACTCCATGCTGGAAAAGCACCAAGTCAAAGGACTGACATTGAATGACTTCAGGGCTCACTCTCAAGCTACAGTCGTCAAGACAGTTTAGCGTTTGCAAAAGATTAGATAAATAGCTCAATGGAACAGAGTAGATAGCTCATAAACAGACCACATAAACACAGTCAACTCATCTTTGACAAAGAAGCAAAGTCAATACAATGAAGTAACTGGACATCTACATAAAAATAAAATAAAACTCGACACAAACCTTACACCTTTCATGATCTACTCTAAAACTCCTAGAGTATAACATCACACAATACCTGGATGATCTTGGATGTGGTGATGATGTTTTATGTACAAGACTAAAGGCATAAGCCACGAAAGAAATAATTATATACTGAAGTTTATTACAATTAAAACTTCTGCTCTGCAAATGACAATGTGGAATGACAAGACAAACCACAGACTGAGCAAAGATATTTGCAAAAGACTCATCTAAAAAAATAGAGTTTCTAAAATATACAAAGAATACTTAAAACTCAACAATAAGAAAATGAACAACCTGATTAGTAAACGAGCAAAAGATCTTAACAGATGTCTTATCAAAAAAGATATATAGATGGAAATTAAGCATATGATAAAATGTGTATCATCATATGTGATTAGAGATTTTGAGAAGTTCAAGACTTCAGTGAGGAAGTAACTGCAAATGTGGTGGAAATAACAAGAGAACTAGACTTAGAAGCGGAGCCCAAGGATATGACTGGATTGCTGCAGTCTCATGATAAAGCTTTAATGGATGTGAAGTTGCTTCTTATGAATGAGCAAAGAAAGGGGTTTCTTGAGATAGCATCTACTCCTGATGAAGATGTTGTGAGCATTGTTAAAATGACAGCAAAACATTTAGAATATACCATAAACTTAGGCGATTAAGCAGCAGTAGATTTTGAGAGGACTGACTCCAATCTCGAAAGAAGTTCTATTGTGGGAAAAATGTTACCAAACAGGACTGCATGCTGTAGCAAACCCTTTCATGAAAGGAAGATACAATTGTTGCATCAACTTCATTGTTGTCTCATTTTCAGAAATTGCCACAGACACCCCAAACTTCAGCCAACCCCACCCTGATTGGTCCCCAGTCATTAAGATTGAGGCAAGATCATCTGCCAGCAAAAGGATGACCACTGTTGAAGTCTCAGATGATCATTCGCATTTTTTAAGCAACAAAGTATTTTACATTAAGGTATGCACATTGTTCTTTAGACATAATGCTACTGCAACTTAATAGACTACAGTATAATGTAAACGTAATTTTACTTGCATCGGGAAACCAAGAAATCCTGTGGCTCAATTTATTGTGATGTTTGCTTTATCGCAGTGGTCTCAAACTGAACCTGCAATACCTCCAAGGTATGCATGTATATATACATACCATCATACTATACAGCTGAGACTTAAGGTGCAATAAGGAATGGACTAGTAATATGTAAATGTTGTATTTTCTGAAAAAAGATAAAATCATATAACTGAAAACTACTAGAAAAAAGGACAAAATAGAATAATATTGACTGTTGTGTAGTTTACATGTGAGAGTCTAAAACTACTGACACTAAATAGTAAAAAATTAAAATCAAACTGTAAAATATTGAATAAGAAAAAAAGATTAGATATATGATTTAAAAAGAATACAAAGGTCATTCCCAAGAAAAATACAAATTTTTCTAAATTCCAAAATATACTTTTAAAAATAGCAGGAAGACATACTCAATAGAGAAAAAATTGTACATATAATATAAGCAGTAATCATATAAGTTATAATGCAGTGTTAAGGTCAAACATAACAATCATATGTTAAAGAAGAATAGTTTTGGCTCGCCTACTTATATAAAGTAGGTTTTCAAATTGGATAATAAAGTTAAACTCAATTATTCTGTACACAGGAGATATATTTAAACCATAAATATCTAAAATAAATAACATAACCACATTGAAAGGTGGGGAAAAAAGAACTAAACCAACCAATTTTCATCAGAATTTTGACTATATGTTCTTAGTACTGGAGGAAATAGAAGTACAAACACATCTTGAACTTTTTGTAGGTTAAATATTTTTGTTGGTTGGATGTAGCAACTGTGAAAACTATTTTGTGTATATTTTAGAATTAAACAGATGAGTGGCTGTGTGTTGATATTGTTGGAATCCAGAGTTCTTACTGTGGAAGAAATATGCAAATATGCAAATATGGAAGGTGGGAAGGGAAGGAGTTGTGGGGTTGAACTAGCAATGAAAGTGGTGATGTGCTGGGGGCCCTGGGGCTCTGGTTTTAAGAAATTTTGCTTGGTTGAGGATACATTTCAGTGTATTCCATGGTAAAATCTTAAGTATATTTGTGCACTCGGTGCCTAAATATTCCAATTCTTCTTTATTACTAAGACATACCTGGGATGACCATATGTTTGCCTTCCAATATGGACATTTTTCAGAGTGAAAGTGCTATTATTATAATAATAGCTACCCTGGGTCTGCCTCAGGCAAACTGGGATTTGCGACTATCCTGCATATATTCCTCAGGCTGCAAGTGGTCCATTTGGTTTCTTTATCCCCATTTAACAGCTTTCACCTTGAAAAATACAAGGTGAAATTTCCTTCCTACCCATCATATACCTTCCAACCAATAAGAGATGATATCCAAAAAGTGAGGAATCCAGTACAGGAGAGAGGTGTGGGGAACTCCCGCGTGATGACAAAGGCAATGGGGGGACAGCCGGCGCAGGAAGGAAGGCAATCCTGAACTAGACCCATCATATACACTGGGCCAGCAATTATGGGAGGCTTAAGCTATCCTGGAACTTACATATTTGGATTGGTTAAAATCTAATGCCCGTGATTAACTCATCAGAGACTGGTTTTCCTCCTTTGTAAAATGTGGGGAATAATAATTAGCTCTAGATTTCAACAAGATAATATAAATTACCTGGAATAGTTAATTGCTCTCAATAATTGCTTTTGTTATTTTTATTGTTTTTACTTTTGTTGTTATTATTTTTTTCCTTAACATCAACTTCAAAGGTTAGCTTAAAAACACAATCAAATTTTCATTAATAACCCATTACAGATCAGTCATCTATGAATTTATTTAAACCCCTTTAGGAACATTAATTCCTGTTTTACTTCTTAATGAATTCCATAAACTTTATTACCTGCTGTGTAACATGGAATTTCCTTTAAATTGCTTTAACTTAGCTTTTCCAAGCATTGATAGATTCCTTAGAGTTCTAAAATCCAAGTATTTTGTATATAAACCTCTTTTGATCTAATTTCCCTTTATGAAACTATTACTGTTGCCAGTCATAGCCTTTCATATTCATCGTAATTCTAGACCAAACGATTTTACTAGTATTGTTCAAAATTACATTTGAACCCAGAAATCTGAAACTTAGCTCTAGCTTCATGAACAAGATGGAAGAAGCAGGTCCTTGAAGGACAGAGTCCATTCCTTGGTCTCTCCCTTATGGTCTATATTACCATAGCCTTTAGAATAGAATTCTGAAGGTCTAGATGAACTTGGTCACTAACTCAATGGATTACATGAGAGAAAGTTATCCCTAACTAGGGATATTACTATATAAGTATCATGACACTACCACATCCATATGAATTCTCTCCCTCAAATCGAAGGGAGATTTCCCAGAGCCTTCCTTTCATTGCACCTACCTTTCTGATTTTAGTCTTGTTGAACTTCAAATAGAACATTGTTCCAAAGATTAGAACAGTAGAATCAGTAACATGCACTTATTGAGTGTGTTTTAGGGTTCAGTGCAGCGTTGTCTCTTTGTGAGAGAGACTCAAGAGAAATATGAGGTATGATGTTTATCTTGGTGGACCAAAAGTCTAACTGGGTAGACTAGATAAAGACACATAAAAGCTAGAAAACAAGACAGTACAGGTTACCTGTGCTGTACAAGTTTAGAAAGAAAATTAGTATGAGGAAGAAACTGATGGACCTCACTACTATATCCTGGGCAAGGGGAGGAATAATATAGGAGAAACAATATACATCTATAGACAGATAGATAATGTACACACGCATATATGCGTATGTCTATAATTGTTTTATCAAATATAAATGTATCTATTACTTTATAAAGATTTTTATGCATATGGTTGAAAATCACAGAATCAAAAATTTATAATTTAAAAAGCAGTTCCTGGCCCCACCCCTCCTCAGTACCAATTCCCAGACGTGAATCCTTTTCAATAGTTAGAGATTTCTCCCCCAATATTAGCCTCAATATTTCAAAAACATTTAAACATTTCTAATCTCTATTCTTTTAATTTTTCTATAGCTTCTATCAACTTCTTACTTTGTAAAAGGTTAACTTCAATTTTCACAACTCTAAATACATATGTTCTCTCACATAAAAACATACACTCTTACACATATACTCTCAAAAACTTTACCTTCTCACATCTTCCCAATATAGCTATGCTATAACTTTTATTTAAAACACATTGTTCTTTAGGCATTACTTACTGCTGAGCCACATTGTTTTAAATTTAACTTTCCTGTTGGAAATGTTGGTTTACATCTCCTTTCCTGCGCCTTCTTTTTATGTTCCTTGGTGTGGATGACAGAATCAATCTTCTCCCTCTCTTCCTCTCACTTCCTTAGTTTTCCAGGGACCTAATATCCATTTATATGCCAACATTATGTCAGCAGTATAAATATTTTCTCAGAATTGCCCATCTTTATTTGTGGGCGCCCTCTGTCTTCTCCAGTTCAGCCTGGTACTTGCCGGCTTACTCTGCGCCGGCTGTCCCCCCATTGCCTTTGTCATCACACGGGAGTTCCCCACACCTCTCTCCTGTACTGGATTCCTCACTTTTTGGATATCATCTCTTATTGGTTGTTGATGTGCTTCTTCATTGTACTAACGCATGTCCTTCAGTAACCTCCTTAGAAAGACTACTTGGAGGCAAACTTTTGAGTACTCACACATCTAAAAACGTCTTTATCTTCGCCTCCTATTTATTTCATAGTTTAGCTGAAGGGAATTCTAGGTTGAAAATTCTATTTTCTCAGAATTTTGAAGACATTGCTACATTCTCTTCTGTCTTCTAATATTGATGTCGAGAATATGATTCCTGATTGTCTACCTGTGACATTTTTTTCTATCTAGAAATTTTTAGAATCTTGTCCCCAAGGTTTTTGAAACAATATACTTTTACATGGCTCTTTTATTTTTTCAGTCATTATTTGGAGTATATGTTGAGCCTATTTAATCAAGAAACTCATGATCTTTGTTTCTGGAGATTTGACTTTAACATTTTTCTTATTATTCATTTATTTTATAGGTTCTTACTCTGTTTTTCTGTCCTTTCTTTTTGCTACTTACATCAGAATAAAACGTCAGTCGGATATAGATGAACTGCATTTTCTAATCATTTCTCTTATTTTCTTAACTTTATTTTATTTTACTCTTTTTTGTTTTCTAGGATATTTCTTTAGATTTAACCTCCAATCCTGAACTGAATTTTGAATATCTGCATTCACATTTAATTTTAAGAGCTTCCTTGTTCTCTGAATTTTTTTTTCCACCTCATTTTCTTCTTATTTCAATGATCAATAAATTAAATCTTGTCCCTTTGAAGACTGCACATTTTTAAAGTTTTCTTCTGATCATTATATTGCTTTTCTGTCCTCCAGTTCCCTTTTTTAATATTTTTGTTTTTATCTTTGTTTTTTATATGAAAGATTTTCCTGAAATGTCTGGGATTTCTTAGTTGACCATTCACATTTGAAATGTGACTGACTAAACATCTCTTGCAAGTCTGTACCCCTAGAGGAGCTTCTGGGCTGGCAGGTTTTCCTGACTGGGGTCATTGTGTGACCCCTTCCCATTAGTCTGTGCAGGTCTCAGTTCAGTTTCTCAGAAAGAAATCTCTATTCTAGATCTCCAAACCTCTAATCAAGAAACAGGAGTTTCTTGGTTAAAGGGGTTAAACATATGCCCCAGATAATTTCGAGCATTACAAGCCTGGCTTTCAGCCTTTTGAGAGCCAAGAGGGCAGGAGAGCAGATGCAGCAGGGAGCAGTAGCAGGCTCGCAGTCCTCCCTTTCCAGGAAGTCAACTCTGTGTCCAGGAAGCAGTCCCTTGGGTGTGATGGTTCTATGTCTAGAAAGTTTCTACTTCATCTCTTCTAGGAGTACATTTCTAGTCTTCTGTCTGGAAGAGGAGAGACAGTTTCCTCTTGGTGCTGGGTGGGAGAGAGGATCTGGGCTAAGGCTGCCAGGAAAAAGTACAGGACACAGTGAAATTTCACTTTTTATTTTTTTCTTTTTGAGATGGAGTTTCGCTCTGTAGCCCAGGCTGGAGTGCAGTGGCGTGATCTCGGCTCACTGCAATCTCTGCCTCTGCCTCCCAGGTTCAAGTGATTCTCCTGCCTCAGTCTCCTGAGTAGCTGGGATTACAGGCACATGCCACCATGCCTAGCTAATTTTTTGTATTTTTAGTAGAGATGAGGTTTCACCATGTTGGTCAGGCTGGTCTCGAACTCCTAACCTCAGGTGATTTGCCCACCTCGGCCTCCCAAAGTGCTGGGATTACAGGCGTGAGCCACTGAGCCTGGACTGAAATTTCACTTTAGGGAAAACAATGAACATTTTTGTTTGTTTGTTTGTTTGTTTTTGTATAAGTATGACCCAAATTAAAATATATATTTTACATTCAATTTTATTTTGATTTTTTTCAACTTTTATTTTAGTTTCTGGGGGTATATGCACAGGTTTGCTGCATGAGTATATTGCATGATGCTGAGGTTTGGAATACGAAACCATGAAGTGAGCATAGTACTCAATAGGCAGCTTTTCATTCCTTACCCCACTCTCTTCCTCCTCCCTTTTGTCTCTGCAGTGTCTATTGTTCCCATCTTTATGACATTCAATTTTAATTGGGCATCTGCATTTTTTTATTTCAATAGGTTTTTGTGGAACAGGCGGTGTTTGGTTACATGCACACGTTCCTTAGTGGTGATTTCTGAGATGTTGGTGCACCCATTACCAGAGCAGTATACACTGTACCCAGCGTGTAGACTTTTATCCCTCACTTCCCTCCCACCCATTCCACCAAGTCTGTATTTTTGTTTGCTAAACCTGGCAACCTCAATCTGGAATGACTTTGGACTTTTCACTACTATTGTTCCTTTTAGGCCAATCTGCACCTCTACCTTCCAAGGTATCTGGCTGGAATCATTAATTTTTCAAGTTTCTGGAGTTCTGTGGTAAAAGACTGCATCTGGCCATTCTTGCCACCCGCGAACATAGGTTTCAGTTTTCTCTTAATAGCCAGCTAACATTTCTAGTTGCTTCCAGAGTTTCAGGTAGTGTTATTGTTTCTTCTTAGTTCCTCTGTACTTGAGGGTTCATACTTTAAAAACAAACAAACATACAAACAAACAAACTCTTTGCTCACATTTTGGTGGGATCTCCAGTGTTCTTCAATTCACTATGCTTAGTCAAGAATATTCAATTATATTATTTTTAAATGTGTGAGTAATAAGTCGTAATGAAGATCATTTGCTGTCTGGTTAAACAAAGCAGTTTCACCACATGCATTTATCTTCCCCTTCTTCCCTTTCTCCCTAAACCCCACTACACAATGCCAACATTTTCTTAAGGGTAACAATTATAGGAGAACAAGTTTCAACTAGTTTTTTGGAAGACAGAACAAATGAACCGACTGTCAAGGACTGAGAGGACAGAGGGAGCTCCAGCTTAGCACCCGCACATGGTGAATACTGTCAAAGAACAGTCCATTTGCCCGCCCCACCCTAACTCTGCTTGTCCAATAGAAACACCAGGTGTCTTGGCAGTGGGAGATGATACGCTGAACTGACAAGAGGCTCCCTAGTTTAAGGTCCTTGTACTGGAAAGCCCCTCACAGACCTTCCCATGTGCTGGGTGTCCAGACGATGCTCCCTTCACCCCACGCCACCCTGACACAGGAATGATTATTCTCTGGAGATACAGAAATGGAAATGGAAAGGGCTTATCATGTGCCTCAACACAGAAGACAGCATGAATGAGGTATGAGGCCCAAAGTAGGGAAATGGTTTGAGAAATACCTATAGAGAGAACCTCAGGGCCCTTCCTTGATCTGGCTTCCAGAATTCTGCCTGGCATATATCTTCCCATCTCATCCGCATCCCTCATATAAGGGATTAGGAGATTTCCTGGAGACATAACAGCCCAGAGCAAAGATCTTCCTGCATGTACTGATAGTGACAGGTCTCCGAATAAAAAGGACAATTATTATTCAATGTATTTTAGTGACCCCAGAACTCAAGAGGCCCACACGTATCTACGCAGAAACTCACAGTCTGCCTTTTGTGGCCTTGCTCTTTAATGTGAACACACTTTTATGTGAACAAACATGCATTACCAGACTTCAGAACTTTGAAGAAAATCTTTGACTCCAAGAAAAAGGGAGAAAAGGAACTAAAAGTGAAACAATACAGAGAGCAGATGCACACAAACCCCCTTCAAAACATCACGATTAATGTTTCCTGAGAACAAATCGAAGATACTGAATCCATCACAAAAAGCAGGGTGCTGTTAAATGAAATAATCAAACCAGAAAGAGAAGTGGTAAATATAACTAAAGTAAGAATAAAAGGTGGAAATATAAAATTAAGGAAATCTTCTAGAAAGTGAAACAAACTAAAAGAAGAATAGTAGAAAGATAATAAAAGTAAACTAAGGATAAATGAGTCCAATATTCAACTAGGAGTCCAGGAAAAATAAAACACAGAGATAAAAATTACCGAAGAAATAATGTGAGAAAATTCTCAGAACGGAAGGATGCTTGTGAGTCTTCAGAGCTCTTGAGTGCTCAGCATAATAAATCATGCACACATGCACACACAGGCATGCACACACATGCACACATGTGCACACATATACACACATGCACACAAATGCACACACACATACACACACGCATGCACACATGCACACACACATGTGCACACACAGGCACGCATATACATGGGGACATAAGCATATTATTTTGAAACTTCCAAACAATGGGGCAATAGGAGAGAAGAAAAATATGGAACCTCACACCAAAGATCTTGGATAGAATAGTGACAGATATTTTCATCAGCTATCTGATTTGGGATGATAATAATGTCTTAAAATCCTGCAGGAAAATAATTCCCAATCTAGAAGTCTATATCCAGCCCAAACAGCTCTCGATGTTTACAGAACTGGTTCTCAAATCTTTATATGTATCAAGTCACCTGTAGGTGGGGCTTGACACTCCGCGTCTCTTACAGACTCCCTGGTGATGCCAGTGCCACCTGCCAGTGACCTACGCTTTGAGTAGCAGGGTTTTAGGAGACGCCTGAAAAAACTAAGGGATCAAACCAGATAAGAAGAAGCCAAATAATCTTGGAAACAGGTGAATAAACACCAAGGGAAACCCGAAGATGACGGATATGCAGAAAGACTAGAGCTGCCAGTTCAGACTTCAAGAGATGGAGGGAGACGGATGTAGTTTTTCACAGAAAAACACCAAGAAACTGATATTGTCAGAGATGTGGGAAGGAAAGTATTTTCAAGGATTGGAGAGATATGGAGAAGCTAGAAAAATATCCTCAGGTGAACAGAAAATACACACATATAAAAAGGCATGGCAATGATTAATTCTAGGGAAAACAAAGCATTGTACAAGAAATCAAACATGCTCGTAGGACAACATGTGGCTCAGTATTAAACTGTGTGAGTCATTATTTCAATCCAAAGTTCTGCTAGTTAACAGGAGGTTGGTAGGAACTGCAAGTACATATTGGTGGGTAACTAGTATACATGAAAATAAGTAGGGTCTATATAAAATTAGTAAAACATGAAACAGCAATGTAAGCACATTTGTTAAAAAATAGAGAATAACTAGCAAAAAAGAAGTGACTGATTCCTCTGAAAGAGGCTGCTTCTGGGGAGGAGAAGGAGATCGTGAAGGCGTAAGGCAAGGAGGGGCTGATTTGGGCATACACTTTCAGTATTATCTGACGTCAAATGTCCTATGTGTATGACTTTGATAAAAATTGAGCATGTGTAGTTCTAGTGACGGTAGGAAAAATGTTATTTTTGTGTTCATCCCACTGGATTGTGGCATTGTAGCTAATTCCATCATTTGTTACTCTCTGAAGGTGCCTGCAGGCTTAGGGAACTAGACACTGAAAACTCAGTGCCCATTCATTGCTAAGTCTGATGAGTTTGTTCTTCACGTTCCATTCATCTCCACCAGCAGGCAGACCTCTGGCCCCAAAGGCCCAGGCAAGGAGATCAAATCAGAAATGGCAACCTCATCTCACCTGTGTCCTTTATTCATTCTGACAAGCCACAGGAAAAGGTCACTTGGTACCTTTTAACAGGCCAGTCACTAGATCCAGGAGAGAGGATTTTTATCAGTGAGGAAAAAAAATGCTGCTGTTCTGCAAAACTCCAAAAGTAAACAAAGACATTTTCTTTATAAACCATTTACAAAATGATATGGCAAGTTTGGAGCAAAAGAGACTGTGCATTTTGCCAAGGAACTGAGCCTCTTTTGGGGATGCTTTCAGATTTCCTAGCCATAACCACTTCATGTCAAGTGCCACACAGCCATTCTCAGATATACATACTACATAAGGAAGAAATGCAGTGAAACAGATAATCCCAAATACTTCTTAACCTTCAAATAATCATTTAAAATTTCCTTTAAAATTCACTTATTTTTCCAAAAGATTTCCTTTCCTTTTTGTTTTTTCTTTTTTTGGCTGGACTAATCTTTGTTAGAATACCCTGAATTTATGCCTCCTTTATTGCTTGTGTAGCTAATACCATGGGAATATGTGCAGTTCAGAAGTCTGTTGAAAATGGGAAAGAAGGAAAACTAGCCTTGGCTTGATAATTTGCTATAGCTAATTCATAAGCCACACATGAATGTCCATTCATAAATTACCTCTGTCTCTGCAATGCAGAGAAGTCTGATTAGGATCAGACTTCAGGTGAATCAGTATTTCCAACGTTTTAGAATCCTCTATATTAATGAAATGTTCAAAAAAATCAACTGTCCTTTGAATTTATTCACCCCCTCCATCCTTTCATTCATTCATCTATTCCTTCATTTCTTCATGCACTCTACATTTATTTATTTATTCAACAAATACATAGTGAGCACTACTATATCCCAGGATCTATGCTGGCTACAGGGAAAATAAGGAGTAAGTCAGTCATGAATAATCCTTTCCTTTATGAATGAAGCTTACAGGCTAGTCTAGAGCATTAAGCACAAGATTCATCTGGTTAGCTTATTATAACGCATATTCCTAGGTTCCATCTCTGTAGGTTCTAGGCAGTAGATATGGGTTTGAACACAGAAATGCGTTCTAAGGGGAGACTGAGGAAAACAATCCCACAACCTCACTTTACAAATCACTGGGAATAGAACTTCTCCAAATATCAGTGTAGAAGAGGTCATGGATTATGTGGCAGTTGATCTCAAGGAGAGTCTTATAGACATATGACACCATTTGTACATATTTGTCCCACTGCTGCCATTCTCTCTACTGCTGGACTAGCTGAGGCCAGTGCTCTGGAGCAGTTGTTTGAGCTCTCATGGGTGCTCCACAAGCCCAAAGAGTGTGCTAAGAATGGTGCTACATGGACCAACATAAGCTACAGCTGCTACGATACCATAGGGACAGCGGTTAGACTCTGCTAGCAGGGGCTGCCAGTGCTGAGACTGCTGCTGTATTAAAGCAATCTAACCAGGTGGTAGATGGCAACACCATGTGAAGGTGGGGGTAACACTACCATTTGAAGTGTCCTTCCCATAGAGTTCCCTGTGGATCTCTGCAGAACAAATACCAGAAATGTATTGACTGAAGCAGAGGTTCTCAAACTTTAGCAGGGATCAGAATCACCTGGAGGGCTTGTTAAAATCAGATTTCAGGCCCACATCTCCCAAGTACTTGAGTCAGTAATTCTAGGGGTCACAGTGGGGGTTCTGAGAAGTGGTAGTTCCAACAAGTTCCCAGGTGATCCTTGTTGCTGGTCTGGATTAGGAAGTCACGCATGTTAACAGAGTAGACTTCAAGGTGCTCCATCCCACGCGGCTCTTTGAAAAAGACCTGCCCAGATGCAAATGATTGTAGACTCTGGAAGTGCCATTTGCAAAAATAAATAGTAAACAAATGAATAAATATGGTGTACCTTTTGCAAAAATGATACTACTTTCTTCAGGAAGAGAGGCAGAGGCAAAATTATAAAGCCCACATTCCTTGCATTTACTGTTTCTTTTCCAGTATAGAACCCTGCAGGTTGGGAACTATTTATCACGATTTTGAGTAAAATTAATAGGTGCAGGCCTTTTTCTATACCTCAGCTGAATATGAAATTATACTTGGAATCAAACTATACTGCAAGTTTGATAAGATATGTCTTTTTACTTTCCTGTTTCTTTTGCTTTTTAGTTTTTAAAACAGTAATAAAATAACCTTAATAATAAACCTAACCCAGACTCATTTTTAACAGCTAAATAATTTTATTTCCTAATTATAAAAGTAGCAAATGCTCATTTTTGGAATATGCAGAAAGTTATAAGTAAGGTATGTTTTCACTTAAATATTTGATATATTTGAGAAGAATGTTCCTGCGTATGACATTAAGTCATAAGCATTTTCTCATAGCATTAAACTATTCCTTGGAGAAAGTAATCTATTCATAAAGTGTGAGAAGAAAAATATGGCTGCCAAAAATATAGTTGTATCTGTGGAGGGGAGACAAGGTAAAGTTGTAGATAGAAGTTAGTTTTTATTGTTTAATCAAGTTCTACAACAAGACATTCAGAGATGGGAACAGAACACAAAGTGCAATTTCCAAAAGAACAGTTGTCCTAAGCTGACATAGCAATGTAAACAAATAATTACTTTTCATCTACCTACAGTTCCTAGATAAATTAATAAACAAATCTCCCTACTCTTAGTCTAACTTTTGCTGCTCTGTTAGTGTGTAAATATTACATAGCTACCTCTTCTATCCTAAAGTTGTCTTTTCAACCATACATCTTTACCCAATAAATATATTTTTTAACACCTTGTGAAACCACGAATCAAGCCATTATTTGAGCTAGTCAAATAAAATATTTCTCTTTAATTAATCAAGATACCCTTTGTTAGTGATTCTCAAATTTGGCTGCGCAGCAGAAACACTGGGGTGCTTTTAAAAAATTGCGAAAGCCAACAACGCATCCCTCAGAGATTCTATTTTAAATAGTATGAGGGAGTGAGAATGAGAGATATCTGGACTAGCATCATAGGCCTCACCTGGGAATTCGTTTATAAATTTAAACTCTCAAGCTCCATTCTGGATCCAAACAATCTGAAACCCATGGTGGGACGCAGCCATCTGTGCTTTAACGAGCCCTAAAGGGGGTTGTTAAAACACAGATGGCTGCGTCCCACCCAAGGTTTCACGTGATTCAGATGCCCACTAACGTTTAAGAACTATGACCTCAGGCCATCAAAGCATTTCGATACATTTTTAAAAGGCCAAAGTATTTGTTTGACTTTACAAATTATCATTAACCACTTAACAGTTAAGAGCATTGACTTTGTGGCCAGATTCAGTGGGCTCACACCTGTAATCTTAGCACTCTGGGAGGCTGGGGTAGGAGGTGGGATGATTTCTTGAGACCAGGAGTTCAAGGCCAGCCTGGGCAGCACAGTAAGTCCCCATCTCTACCAAAAAAAAAAAAAAAAAAAAAATTAACTGGGCATGGTGGCATGTGCTTGAGCCCACTGGGAGGTTGAGCATGCAGTGAGCTATGATCACACCACTGTACTCGCCAGGCCTGGGTGAGAGTGAGAACTTGTCTGAAAAAAAAAAGCATTGACTTTGCATGAGGCCTGGTACTGACTGATTGTTTTACATGACTTTATATTGATCCTTTCATCAATCCACCAAGGAGGTACTATTATTCCAGTGATTTCAATGAGAAAAGAGACACAGAAGTCAAGTTATTTTCCAAGTGCCTATAGCTGCTAAGTGATGGATTTAGGATTTAGGATGTAAATGTGAGTAGTGTAATTCTAAAAACTCAAGCTCTGAGCCTAATGACAGCATCACAAGAACTCTAAATATATGCCCCAATTTTGCCCACCTTCTGGCAATAGTTACCTGACCTCCACACTACCAAAACGTTAATTGTGGTTTCAATACATAACCCTTTTGAGTAACCGTCTTCATCAGCACACTTTAGAGGGCTCTCCAGTCAGGGTCTCCTTGCCATTTGGAGTGTCTTGGTCAGTGTACCAGGAAACTAGAGGTGTCTTTGTGAAAGGGGAAAACCATCTGAAGTTCTGATGGAATGACCTCCATCTAGACCATGCATACCTTTGGCAGGGTCAAAAACACTCGAACTAGAGCCCTTTGCATTTCAGTCCTGTGTCACTTAAAGTTCTCATACGGACTTGACCTTGGTTTCTGGACTCGAACTTGGATCTTTGGCTCATGAGCCGGCACAGTGTTGTCCTAGATAGCTCTGAAGAGATCTGGGTAGTAATCCTTTTGATTCAATAAGTGGTATAATGTAGGGGAAAGTGCCTTGTAAGTAGTAAGCTCTGTATAACTGCAAGGCATTGCCGTAAAGAACAAAAGAGCATGCACCACAAGGGAGAGACTTAAGCAATTAGGAAAGAAAAAGAGTTTGGCTTATTTAAAGAAAGACAGATTCTCTACAAAATAACTTCAGGTGATGAGACGGACGCCTTCCATCTCCTTTTTGGCAAGGCACAGGGCACGAGGGAAATCATCCTGTATCTTCGGGTCTCAGTTCAAGTTCTGTCCTTGATGTTAACATTTTTATAACTGGATTTGACAAGTCTTCTCTTTCTCTGATTTTCTGAGCTACCACTGCAGTAAAACATTGTCGTCCTATATCTACAATTTTCTCCCCAGAAAAATCCCTAAGTGGGCTTTTTTCCTCAATATCATTTCCTCCTTTTCTGTGACCTAGAAGCACATTCTCCTCCTTACCGACTCAAGAGGCCCATCTGTCTGTCCTCTCATGAGCCTGTGAGTTGCTTCTGGTCCCCACTGGACTGTGTCCTGCTATGCTCTCGATTATTTAGACCTGGCTCACCTGGGGCTTTCAATGGGCCAGTGGTTTTCTTACTAGTGGGATACTTTGTGCTTAGGCCAGAGAATTGCTTTCCAACAATTCCTTCACAAACAAATCCTTCAAAATACAGCTGAAAAAAGGAAAAAATAGCTATGGTAATACCAGAACATAAAAAGAAATGACTAATACAATTTAAAGCCAAATTGGGAAAATGATCCAGAAGTGTGTCCATCCAAAGATAATTCTGTGTTGCTGTCATCAGAATTCACCTCGAGCTTTATCTTAATTTTCCAACTAGGCTTGTTTTTTTTTTTAATTATTATTATAGCGGTCCAATCAATATCAGCCTTTTATTGTATCTCAGAGCCGTGCTATAATAGATTACTGAAAAGAATCAAAGAGTATTATTATCAGTCCAATACTTGTGTTAAATCCTTATAATAAATAATACAGTCAAGAGAAATACCATGATAATTTCCACTCAAGGTGAAAAATGAAAAAATAAAACAAATTTTGCAAAACCATTCTGTTCTATGAAGGTCAAGGCTAGGCAGATTGCATCCCATATCCTTCCAGGGTAAACGACCCTTGAACAGATACCTGGTTGCGTGAATTTCAAGCTGGCAAAGGGTTAGATCACTTGCTTATGGATATAACACAATGAAATATAGAAGCTAGCTTTTTTTGAAACTGTAAACTTTAATTTTATAAATGGAAAACTTGCAAATTTCAATTATTCATGTGAAATAATTTGTCATTAAGGCATCTCCCGGGAGGAGCAAGGGATAGAATGGTCAACCCTTTGTCTAAGGGAGCTGCAAACTTGCACTGGAAAAGAAAAATCAGGCAGGCTAAACAGAGAAGATGGGCAAAGTCTCTCTCGTCTTCTAATGTCTTTGCTTTTGATCCAATTCAGTTTGTGTTTTTAAAACAAAATCTACCCCTAGATTCCATCTCTGCTTTTATATGGCAGCAGAAAGAGAAGCAATCACTATGGACACTGAACATGTCATGTGCTGGCTGAAGAGAATTCTGACTTCTCAGATAAGTGATTGGATTAAAGACAGAACATGTTTTTGTTTCTGTTGCCCTTGTCAGCTTTTTACTCAGATTGCCTTTCTTGTTTTCCTTTCACTTTTTGCTTTTTACCTTTGGCATTCCTTAGTTCTTCGTTCAGCGGCCAATCCTTGGTCATAACCTCTCACTTGCCTGATAATGAGCTAGTCTTTTTTTTTTTTTTTTAATACTTTAAGCTCTAGGGTACATGTGCACAACGTGCAGGTTTGTTACATATGTATACCTGTGCTATGTTGGTGTGCTGCACCCATCAGCTCATCAGCACCCATCAACTCGTCATTTACATCAGGTATAACTCCCAGTACCATCCCTCCCCACTCCCTGCTCCCCATAATAGGCCCTGGTGTGTGATGTTCCCCTTCCAGAGTCCAAGTAATCTCATTGTTCAATTCCCACCTATGAGTGAGAACATGTGGTGTTTGGTTTTCTGTTCTTGCAATAGGTTGCTGAGAATGATAGTTTCCAGCTGCATCCATGTCCCTACAAAGGACAGGAACTCATCCTTTTTTATGGCTGCATAGTATTCCATGGTGTATATGTGCCACATTTTCTTAATCCAGTCTGTCACAGATGGACATTTGGGTTGATTCTAAGTCTTTGCTATTGTGAATAGTGCCACAATAAACATACGTGTGCATGTGTCTTTATAGCAGCATGATTTATAAGGTACTTCCACCCATCTTTTCCCAGTGTTTCAGCATTCTAGTTCACCCACTATTTTTTGGCCATATGTTTCCTGAGCCAGGATCGACAGCTCAAATATAGGACTGAATGATTTCTGCTGGTGCACCAAGTCAGATTGGTGACACCTTCTCTTGTCCTGTGCCTGGAATCCATAAGCACGGTAAAGGAACTATAAATCAGCCCCTGTTTACTCTGCTTCATAATGCATTCAGATGGAATTTTCTTTCTAAACAAACAGCAAATGTATTTGGGTTAAAAACTCAGACATTAGAATGAGGAATTGTGTTTGCATAAAGACAGAGAGACAGGTTCTGATGCTAAAGAAATATTAGGGAACTAGGCTTTCATTGAACAATGATGATATAAACTCTCCCATGACCTTTATGCTTTATGTCCGTTCCATCTTTTCAGAATGTACTTTGGGATCTCTTGTTTTTATCCCCTCCCATGCTGCAGGTGCAGCCTGGTGGCTGCTGCTGGGAGCAGTGTGGTCATCCTCATTCCTCCTTTGAAATATGGGCTCAGCCTGGAAAGAGGAGGTATGCTTAGGCTGTTTATGCTACTTTTAAATCTAGGCTTTGAACATTAAAAACAAGCTTTCTGGTATTGCTTGAGGTCCAGTCTAGATCATTTCTAAAAATCACATGTGAAGGGGCCTAAAGCCCTGCATAGAAATTAAGTAGAAATTAAGGAATAGTCATTTGCTTGGTGTATCCCTCTGTGAGCTCAATTCACCAAGGGAACCTGAGACAACAGCAGAAAACTAGTGAATGTTAGCAGTTTCTTCACCCTGGCCTGAATTTCATCTATCCTGTCTAGCTGGAAATAAGTGAAAACATGGCAGCAGAAAAAAAAAAAAAAAAAAAGAAAAAGAAAAAGAAAAACAAGAAACAAAAACAACCAACTTCTAATAGCCAGAGATCCTCTTTCTAGTTTAGACCTCATCATTTGCTAAGCAAGTCAATTTGAGGAAATCAGTTGGTGTTTCCACTCTAAATGTCACGGTTACCAAATAAGGATAATGATGTCCTGTTGAAATTGTTCAAATGAAACCAAGAATGCAAAAATAGTCAGGAAATGTAAGGTACTGAAAATTACTAAGAATCATGGGTTTTATTTGACAACAATGTGTCTTTCCTATTAGATGATAAATCTCCTTGAGAGAAAGTATTTGCTTGATACTTGTTTGTACCCCATAGAGGGATGGGGAGGTCCGGGGGTAGGCTGGTCCAGCACCATAACATCATAAGCATTCAATAATTACCTGTAGATGGATTGCCCATCTTCATGCTCTTGCTGAATGGGAATATACTCAATATGATGTTTTTACTTAAGGAGGAAAATTTCAGGCAATTATTTAACAAGATGATCAGGTTGATGCCAGAATTTCAGCTGTCAGCTTCATCTTCCTTCTAAACTAAAAATGACATCCTCCCTTCTTTACTTGAACTAAGTTTTCTGCAGACTGTAGAGCAACTCCACTGGGTGTGGTTATAATGAGGCATCAACTCCCTGGGGCCTCAGGCATTGGTTCTGTGCTCAGGCTTTACCCCCTGGGTGTGATTCCATCTTCATAACTTCCTCCTCTTCTCGACTCAGCCCCATCCCAACAGTTCAGACATTCTTACTGCTTACTCATTTAAATAAAATAATGCATTTTAAATAATTGCAAAATTGCAAGTTAATTATGTCTTGTATTTTGTAAATGCAATTGTTTCAGGCACTTTAATCCCAGCCTTTCCTGGGAATATTAGATTCGATGCTGCTGTCCTCAGTTCTGCCTCTGAGGGCAAGCCTACTGGAGAGCCCAGTGCCAACAGAGGATGCAACTCAATTAGCTCAAATCTTTACAGTTTTACAGCCTGAGTGGCGAGAGACAAATCCCAGAGGCCCCTCTCAGGAAATCAGGATATGCGCAACGATGCAAGAAGCCTGAGATTTACAGGGTCACTTTTTGATTACTGTTTAGTATGAGGTACAAATAGCTTTGAAGAAATGAAACCCCAGCGCACCCTTACTAAGAGTAGGATGATCAGGCCCCCTATAATGGTGGTTGATACATGATCTACATAGGTCGCTGCAAGAAGATTGCTAATTCCATGGGGAAATTTGTCTAGAATCAGTTGAAAGAGGGATTGCCCATCTTCATGCTTTTGCCTATTTTCTGATTTCTAACATTACCAAAACTGAACTAAATGCACAGGTATTTGAAGAACTTCCTAGTTTTCCTTAAAAGTGATGACACTTACGAAAACTTTAGCATACTTTCCAACTAGTAAGCAACCCTTTTTTGGTTCTTACAAAGCACTCCATAGTAAGCTAGGCATGTGTGGTGGGTATCCTTAAATTAGGTAGTCAAGGACCTACACCATTTGGGGAAAAAAAAAGAAATAAAAGGTAAATAATGAATGAAGGCCAAAAACATCATGACTATGAAATTTTACAAACCCCCTTTGCCCAATAATAAGGATTGTTATTATTTCATTTTTTTAAAGTTATTGCACACACCCTCTCTTAATCCAGTGTATAGCACAGCACTTAACATGTAATAGATACTCAACAACTGTTGGATAAATATATGAATAAATGATACATAGTGTGGGGCAAACTAAAAGTACTCAATGATATAAGAGCTGCAGGAAATGATTGGTACCCAAAGTAGAATAGTATATCCAGGAGTTGGTAGAGAACTGGCAGAACATCATGATACTGCTGCTTAAAAAAAAAAAACACAAACAGCTTCACTGAGATACAATTTACATATCATACAATTCACCCATTTAAATTATGCACTACAATATTTTGTAGCATATTCATAGGCTTGCACAACCACAACAGAATTTTAGAACATTTTAATTTTTCAAACAAGAAGTCCCGTATCCATTAATCATCACTTTCCATTCTCCCCACCCCAACCCTGGTTTTGGCCATTGATGATCCTCTTTCATTATAGATTTGCCTAACCTGGACATGCCATACAAGTCAAGTCATAAAATATGTGATATTCTTCCATTTATCATGTTTTTAAGATCCATCCATATTTTAGCATACATTTTCTTTCACTTTTTATAGCCAGGCAATATTCCATTTATGGGTTCACATTTTATTTATCCACTCATCAGATGATGGACATTTGGATTATTTCCACTTTTTAAATTATTGTGACTAATGCTGCTATGAAAATTTGTATACAAGTTTGTGTAGATTATGTTTTCATCTGTCTTGGGCACATACCTAAGAATGGAAATTCTGGGTAATATATTTAACCTTCTGAGGAATCACAAAACTCTTTTCTAAAATGACTTCATCATTCTATATTTCCATCAATAACATGGGCATTCCACTTTCTCAGCATTCTTGCTAATATTTTTTAAGGTCAGTCTCTTTGATTATAGCCATTCTAATGGATATGAAGTGGTATCTCATTATAATTTTGATTTGCATTTCCTTAATGCTTGATGATGAGCATTTTTTCATGTGCTTATTGATAATTTTTATATTTGCTTTGGAAAAATATCTATTCACACAGTTTACACTTTTTTAAAATTTGGGTCATTTGTCTTTTTATGGTTGAATTGTCCAAATTTTTTTATATATTCTTGATGAAATCCCCCATCAGATGTATAATTTTCAACTGTTTTCTCTGAGTTTAGGTTGTCTATTTATTCTCTTGATGGTATTGTTTTTAGTTCAATAGTCTAATTTTGATGCAGTTCCAATTCATCTCTCTTTTCTTGTTTGTTTTTGGCACTATTGGTGTCATATGTAAGAAACTATTGCATAATTCAAGATCATGAAGATTTATGTTTTCTTTGAATAATTTTATGGTTTTAAGTCTTACTTTTAAGTTATTTATCCATTTTTGAGTTAATGTCTGTGTATGGTGTTAGGTAGGGGATTCTAAGTTCATTATTTTGCATGTGGATATTCAGTCGTTCTAAGGCAATTTGTTAAAATAGCCATTCTAATGAATTTTCTTGGCACCCTTGTTGAAAATCAATTAGCCATATGAAATGGGAAAAATCCCTGACTCCCATCGCAGAATATGCAACAGGGGTGTGGCTCATCTGTTCAACCGCCACGTTGTCAGACCCCTTACAGGAGGGGGAATACCTAGAGGGGCAGGTGCAGGAGCCGGGGTGAGCACTTTTGGGCTCCGTCCCCACAGTAGCATCTAGGGCTGGGTGCCTGTGACTCCTGAAGTCCCAGTGGGCACGTTACAGTGCTCTTTTATCTCTGCCATCTGCAGACGGCTTAAGTGTTAACCAGCTCAGTGCCCTCTTGGTACCCGGGTTCTTGTCTTGCATCCAGGAAGAAGCAGGTCACACGGACAAATGAAAGGATGGTAAGTGCTGAGGATTTTATTGCCAGATGGAAGTAGCTCTCAACAGGATGGATGGGGAGCTGGAAAGAGGATGGAGTGGGAAGATGATCTTCCCCTGGAGTTTGGCCGTTCCGCGGCTGATTTCCTCTCAGACTGTCCCCAGCTGAACTCCTCTGGACATTCAGACGGTCCTTCTCTTCCCTCCTTCTCTGCCTCACTGCTCTGCTACTCTGCAGCTATTCTGTTCCTCTGCTCTTCTGCTCATGGAGCCTAGGGCTTGGAGTTTTTGTGGGTACAGGATAAGGGGGCGTGATGGGCCAAAAGGCAACATTTAAGCACAAAAGCAAAATTGCCTGTTCCCATTTAGGGCCCTGAGTTTCCAGGCTTAAGGGTGGGGCCTTTGCAGGGAAGCCACGCTCTTCCACCCAGTATTTCCCTGCCTCCTGTCCATATCACATGCATGTAAGCCTTTATTTCTTGACTCCTAATTCTAATCCAGTACCCTATTTGCGCATCCTTGTACCACAGTGTCTTAATTGTGGTAGCTTTGTGGTGAGTTCCAAAATCATGAAATGTGGCTTCCTCCAACTGTTTACTTCTCTTTCAAGAATAGTTTGCTTATTCTGGGCCCTTTGCATTTACCTAGGAATTTCAGGATCAGATTGTCAATTTCTGCAAAAAAAAAAAAAAAAAAAAAAAAGCCAACTGGGATTTCGCCAGGGATTGTGTTAAATCTGCCAGTCAATTTAAGTAGTATTGACATTTTGACAATAGTAAATCTTCTGATCAATCACCATGGGATTTCTTTTCATTTATTTAGATGTTTTAAAATTCCCCCAATATTTTGTAGCTTTCAGTATATGTCTTACACTTTTGTTAAACTTATACCTAAGTATTTTATTCTTTTTGATGCTATGTCAAATATAATTTTCTTAATTTCATTTCAGAATGTTCATTTCATTGCCAATGTAGAGAAATACAATTGATCTTTGTGTATTGATCTTGTATTCTACAGCCCTGCTTAACTCCTTTATTGGTTCTAATAGTTGTTTTTGTTTATTTCTTAGTATTATGTATTTATCATGATGCTTCTTAAAGCTTCTACCTGGGTGGAACTCATGTCATGATGTTAACATTCCATTTGCCAAACCATCTTACCTACATAAGCCTCAAGTGTTTATGCACTTATTTTATTTTGTCACACAGAATATTGACAGTAGGGGTAGTCAATGGTCAAGATTTAATAACATTAATAATTTTATTATTTTATCAAATTCCATTTTATGTGGAATTTTTTATTTTATTTTATTTTATTTTATTTTATTTTATTTTTATTTTTGTTAGATGGAGTCTCACTCTGTCACCAGGCTAGAGTGCAGTGGCACGATCTTGGCTCACTGCAACCTCCACCTCCCAGGTTCAAGTAATTCTCCTGCCTCAGCCTCCCAAGTAGCTGGGATTACAGGCATGTACCACCTTATGTGGAATTTTTTATAAGCACCTAGCAGCATTGCAATGATGACATACACACAGTTTATTTCTACCACATTGATTCATGCCTTGGTTCAGTTTTACCCCTTACAGATTAGAATAAATGCCAACACAGTGACAAAGGAGAATAATATTTTGGTATTAACATTAAAATAGTTTTCAAATAGTGGGCCCATTAAAAGAACCTCAGAGACTGCTGGGTGTCTGCGGACCCAACATTGACAAGTGAGAATTGCTCCAGTATACTTTGGGAGGTTTTAGAAGAAAGAGAGGAGGTTCTTCAAGATGACCAAAGGTGTGATACTATATGTGGAAGTAAGCAACATGTGTTTATTTGGACTTTAAGAAAAACAACTTTGCTGAAAAGAAGACTGCATATTTTAAAAGATCCTGTAGAGAAAGAAAGAATGAGGACAGATAAAATATTCAGAGGATATTAGCTTAGTATAGCAGGGAATGAGCAGCCTTGAATGGTTGGCAATAATGTTCAGGAATCTAGAGACTGATTTTTTTGTTTTTGTTTTTGCTTCATTGGTTTGGTTTCTGACTCCTGAATCAAGTAGAATTAAATGGCCTCAGAGTCATCTTGTCATCCATTAACCCAAGTTTAAGGCCCTTATACATATATGTAGGTGTTCAGCCCATGCTGTATCTTAACTGGCTTTAGAACTTGACTTGGTGGGTGATGGAGGCCCCAGGAGTAACCCATGTGCTGTAAGGACATCCCTCTGGGCCACTGACAGTTATGGATTCATATTATGTTAAGGCACAGGGTAGTTAATTCAATTCTAAAAATAAGCAAATACTTTAAAAGGAGTTCAAAGATGCCTAAAGCTAGATAATAAGGGGCATTCGAACCTGTAGTTCCTCCCCAAAGGAAAAAACAAACTCAGAACTGTCAATAAAATGAAAAAAGCAGACATTTTAATGAGAGAAAAACACACTACCATCTTTAAAGAAATAAAATCCCATTATATTCCCTGTAGGGCTATAGAGATCAAATCGCCTGATGTTGTCCAGCCCTGTGGATTTGATCTGGAGCTTCAAAGCTTTGAAAATACTCATTCCTCTTTCTGTGGCATAGTCATGCCTTAACCCATCAAGACGTATGAAGTCTCCAGAGAGACACTAAGACAGATAGTGGGAGAGTGGAGAAGACTGTGTTTTTCAGCTTCTTCCACACTGAAGATGTAGGAAGGGGTAGATTTGCGGCAGCCTATCCACCAACCATGAAAATCCAACCTTTCTTATTGATAAAGGTGATGTCTGGTAACCCACATTCTGCACATCCACGGTCTCTCATTCCACTTCTTTTTATCCACTTTTAAACTGACTATTTTATCAGGTAAGAGAGGTCATACTCCAGGGCTCTGACTATTGATCTTGTATTTCTATTTGTGTATGCGTAGTTAGGTAGCCTAAAGCTATGCATTATTCTTTAATGTTTTAATAGCAAATTGTACCTATCTGGGGGGAATGGGCTATGTCTACAAACTAAGGTAGTGGGCAGATGAAGGCACTTACGTTTTCTTGAGTAGTTTCCCATCCTTACTTGGTGACAACAAACAAGATCGACAATGGGTATATTCCTACAACATACGATAACTATGGAGAGCAATATGTCCAATGGAGTGTTCTTGAAAAAAATGTCCCTCTAAAACTAGCATGCTCTTAGATTTTTCCTTTGTGTCCATGTTTCCCATCTTCCTCTCATTGGTTTGTGGTATGTATTTAGCCTAGTCACACTCAGAAAGATGGAGATGGGACTTTCATTTTTAATCCCTCTATGGTTTTAACTGTTTTGTTTTTGTTTTTGTTTTTACTGAACTGGATATAGTAAAAAAAAAAGAAATATAATTTCTTAAGGCTTTTATTTTTCTGAAGAAGCAAAGATTGCTTTGCTAACCTAGAGACCTAGGAGACTCACAAAATCAAATAATGTATTTCTCAGCTCCTCTGGGGCCCTTAATTTAGGTGGAGGCAGTGGGTATAATCCCTAATATATTTGTTATAGGCTAAAGATATAAACTATTACTATGGAATAGTGGCACACCATGGGGTTTTGAGTCAGAATTTCAGTGTTGTTTGCTACTTTCACTTAAATAATCTAAATTTCAGTAACTCAAAAGTAAAAATGAGGTAACTGATACATATTTGAAAGATTTGTTCTGGTTAAAAAAAAAGACGATGTGGATCAAAAGGCTGGTAAACTAAGAATAACTACAAAATCTATGTTGTTAATAATTTCTGAGGAAGAATTGCAACTTTGTATGAAACCTAATTTATCCTCCTCACCTAAAACATTCAGTGGGGCTCCCAGGTAGGCAGCAATTACCATGTGAAAGTAAATGACATTTTTGTTTGCCAGTCCTCAGCATTGTTTTTATGCATCCTTTGACTCACATGGAAGCTAGGATAGGAATGTCCTGATGAGGACATTCTGAACCATGCATGCACTTAGGGCTTAAGTGTATGCTTGATAAAATTGTGGGCCCCTATTGGGAGTTCAGGGCCTCTGTGAGGAAATCTATCATGGGGAAATGAGTTAGGCAAAATAGATGGACGTGAAAGCCAGGCAGAAGAATAAAATAGTGTAATGTTTCAAATCACAATATGGTGGCTTTTGTTAAATTCCACCCAGACTCAGCCCTCCTTGTGTTCTGTGTGTGCCTTAGGGAAGGAACAGTTTTGTATCTGAAAAGTGTAAATGTCAGGGCCCAAGCAAATGTACTGAAGAGTCTCTCTCTGAAGGCAAAATAGAGGAAAGAAAGTTGTCTTCTAAATTGGGAGTCAGGGGTGGGAAGAGCAACAGTAGCCTGAACCGGCAACAGTGGGAGCCCTGGGGCAGCCCTACAGCATTCTGCCTGGTTGCCACCAAACCACCACATTGAGGACAGAGGTTCACCAGAGAATGCTGTCTAAGTCAGGCCATTCCCATTGTGTTCTCAGTAGCCACAGGAGAGCTGTCGGTACAGCCTGGGAGATATTTGCACCAAGATAGAGGTCCCTGGAGAGATCAACAGCTTAGAAGTTGGGGGCAACATGACAACAGCAGCTCATGCCAAACAGAAAACAGTGGGCTGTAGTAGTCAATGGAAGAAACATGGGTTCTGGCCAAGAAAGTGTCCAGAGAATAGTTCTGAGCAGGGTGACAAATGAAGCAGACACTCAATAAAAGATTCATGATTAATACTCAGAGCAGAACGGAAAGCTGGGTCTTAGCCTAGACAGATAGGACTTCAGAGCACAGATGAGACATCTACAGAAGACTGACTATATATTACCAGGGCAAAGCCTCAAAAGTAAGCATTCAGGTCATCCAGGTGACGTAATATTACACAGACATCAAATAATTAACTAATCAATTAATTGACATTAAACTCAGCCCCACCAATGTGTACTGTGCACCATTTATGTAAAGTCACTGTGAAAACAGATTCAGATAAAGAAAATCATGTAAATTAATCTATCTTTCCTCTCCTAGAAAGAAAACTCCTGAGTTCTCAGACCTAACCTATCTCAGATGCTGCTTCATCTCATTGAGTGGAACAGTACCCAGTAGACAGTAAGTACTCAATACGTATTTACAGAATGAATAACTAAATGACCAGATGAAATCACAAGGCAATGTAGTAAATAAAACAATGTGAAGAGGAAATAGGGAGGAGAGAAGAATATCTATTGAGAAAATGAAGGTGTCAGGGAAGCTTTGCAGAAGAGATAATGAGTAAATCATTTTATTTTTAAATAATAATTTGCTAGATAGATAAGTCAGTGTCAGAGCAGGAGCTAAAAAATAGAGCATTTTATGCACATGGAATAATGTTCACTAAGGTATACGTTTAAAGAATTACTAGAGAAATTACCTAAGATCTTACTCATTAAAGAACTGTTGATTATTGCAACCCCTGAAATAATGAGAGCCAACAGAAATCTTTGGGTAACTATTTATTTGTTGACAAGTCACTAGGATGAGAAAAGCCCATGGAATTCATTAATAAGATTGATTTATTTGTCCTGAGCACTCATTTTAATTCTTTCAGTTTCCTGGATGAACCCCTTCAGGGAAAGAAAATGGTTTTTACAGATCCACTGAAAATTGCCTTGAGGTTTGAAAAGGCCAAGGTGTCTAAACATCCAGTCCTGGGTCTTCAGATTTGGTCAAATCCTCCTGTGCATTAAGTTACGCATGTGATTTTCTAAAGTCTAGATGTAAATTATGAGGACTGACTTTCCAAGAAGGCTTTTCTTCCTAAAAGGATTTGGGGACATTAATCTTCCTGTCTTATAAGGTACCATGATTGATGTGGTTGGCCCTGTAGCATGCAAGATTACTAGCATGGACATTCTTGTTCACCTTTCTTGATGTGACACAGACTTACTTTTCTGGAAAACGCAAGTTAATAAAGATTAGATCCTGCTCCCAAGTACAACTGCTGCTGACAAAGAAAGAAAGTTCAAGCTCTGCTAATCTCATTGTCAAATTTGATTTGATTTATCTAGAAAGGTAGTTGAGCTGGAGACATGGCCTAAGTTAAAGTTGGGGAATTCGCTTGTCATTGTAGCTTTCTCTAGTCAGTTACTTTTTTCTGCCTTATTTATGTAAGTATAGACCAACATTGTCTCTCAATCTGCAACTTTGGAAATGTAGAATAGAAAAACCTTAATTATAACCAATCATGGGAAGTTAAAATTGAAGCCAAGACATGTTGCTAAAGACTGGACCGCAAAGATAATGTTTAATCATGTCTGAAACTCGGTTTGATCTTGATGAAAGTAGAAAGGTGGTAGGAAGACAGAGTTTTAACTTACTGCTTTAAAATTCTGGGTGGAACTGGCTGGCCTGGGTGCCTCATGCCTGTAATCTCAGCACTTTGGGAGTCAGAGTGAGTGGATCACCCACCGTCAGTAGTTTGAGACCAGCCTGGCCAACATAACAAAACCCTGTCTCTACTAAAAATACAAAAATTTTCCAGGCGTAGTAGCACACGCCTGTAATCCCAGCCACTTAGGAGGCCCAGGCAGGAGAATCGCTCAAACCTGAGAGGTGGAGGTTGCAGTGAACCAAGATTGTGCTGGTGAGCTGAGGTTGCGCCATTGTACTCCAGCATGGGTAACAGAGAGGGACTCTGTCTCAAAAACAAACAAACAAACAAACAAACAAACAAACAAACAAAATTCTGTGTGGAACTATGTACTCAACAGCACCACGTATCAAAACATAGCCCAATTTGGGGACCTTTTGAGATGAACGGGAATTTCTGCGATCATTTTTAATCCCTTTTGTTGTCTCCAAGATATTAAAGATTATCGACAATTATTTCTTCTGTAGAATTGTTGTTCATAGTCATACCATAGGATGTGTTAATAATGACTAAAATTCATTAGGATTCACTGGCTCATGAAAACAAAGGAGATCCACTAACAATGATTAAAATTTTCATCGCCATCTACAAAACAACACAATTACTTGAACCAATCTCTCCAGGCCAAAGTCTTTCCCTCTCATTACCTGGAGGCCATAGGGAGTACTTGTATGGCAGACATACCTGACAGCAATATCTTAACTTAAGCATAACCTGAGAATTACCCTATGATCTAAGAAGAGTGTGTTGTTGGTTCCTAGCTAAGGAATCTAGGAGTGGTCAGCCTGAAGATTCATTCCTTATCTATGAGAAACATCTGAATGCCCATCCCATCCCAAAGTATGTAGGCCACACGGGTTGGAGTCCCTTTGTTTTGGGATGGTTGCCAGGTGGAGTTTGCTAGGGGGAGAGTGCTAAGTGAAAATGCCATATAACTGAATATTTTTATGATGTTAATACTTTATTTTTTTATTTGTTTTCTTTCTTTTTAAAATTATTATTATACTTTAAGTTCTAGGCTACATGTACACAACGTGCAGGTTTGTTACATAAGTATATATATATACACCATGTTGGTTTGCTGCACCCATCAACTCATTTTTTACATTAGGTATTTCTCCTAACTCTATCCTTCCCCAGCCCCCAACCTCCCAACAGGCCCTGGTGTATGATGTTCCCCTCCCTGTGTCGATGTGTTCTCATTTTTCAATTCCCACTTATGAGTGAGAACATGTGGTGTTTGGTTTTCTGTCCTTGTGATATTTTGCTGAGAATGATGGTTTCCAGCTTCATCCATGTCCCTGCAAAGGACATGAACTCATCCTTTTTTGTGGCTGCATGGTATTCCATGGTGTATATGTGCCACATTTTCGTTATCCAGCCTATTATTAATGGACATTTGGGTTGGTTCCAAGTCTTTGCTGTTGTGGATAGTGCCACAATAAACATATGTGTGTATGTGTCTTTATAGTAGCATGATTTATAATCCTTAGGGTAAATACCCAGTAATGGGATTGCTGGGTCAAGTGGTATTTCTAATACTACGTTTTTCATAAGGGATTGTGGTTCTCCTATCCACCCTGCTGCCAATGGATTGCCTTATATGTAAGTCCCCTCAATAAACCTTTGTCTTGTTCGCTGGCTCTGGTCTCTTTTTTGGCCTCTCGAGTATGGTCCCTTCTCTACAGAAGTCAGTAGGGGTGCTGCACCACAGTACTTCACACCTCTTCACCAGTAGCCCTGTGGTATTTTCCTGAAGCTTTCTCCAGTGTCACATTGACTTAGGTAACCACTTTATAACCAGGAAATGCTACTTAAGAAGAAGATTAAGACCTATCCATCTTTTTATGTGGTAAGATCATATCAATTAAAAATGATGAAGAGCTTTTAATAGTGTCTGTAAGCCGTTGGGAGAACATTTGTTTTTACTTTACTTATTAATTTCTTCTCATTGTGTGTGTGTGTGTGTGTGTGTGTGTGTGCATATTGTTTGGTTTTGTTTTTACCATGAAGGCCCTTAGGGTTTTCCATGATCCTACCAAGTACCCTAAGATAATATTGGCTGTCACCCCGTGAAGAGGCAACCTCATGCATCGTATGGAAATGGGGAAGTCTTTTGCCATTTCGAAGGAGAACGATCATGGGTAGGAATTGTGCCAAACATTTACATATTTTTTCATTTAAAGATTAGAGCTTAAGAAGAAGCCTGCCATCCCTAGTTAATTCTGTCTCTCATCTTTTATCTTGTTCTCACACTAACTCATTTGTGTGCACATACACAGACACTCATGGATAGACACACAGGAACACATGGTACTGGGTGAATAATAAGACAGTTTTCCATAATCCAAGTAAGAAAACCAGGCTCACCCCTTTATAGGCTGTCCTTTTACTATGAAATTCTTTGTGCTTTATCCCACTAATGTTTCCTTTTTACTTCCTGCAATCTCTAGATCTCTAGCTTATTTTTTTTCTTCTAAGGCTTAAATTAGCCTTCTGAAAATCCTTAAGGTAGGGAAAAAAAATCCTCCTCAGGAGAAGAAGTGAGGACCTTGTATCCCTAAACTTTGATGAAAATTCTGCTTCCCAGGCAGCAGTCCCAGGCTTACAAACAAGCTATAACACCGTGAGATGCACCGGAGACAGGCCTGTCTGTTCCCCCCACCTCCCCTTGCCTGGCTACATATTTCTAACCAGGTTTCACTGCCAATAGAATGCTTCTTGGGTATCTAACCAGGAAATGGAAATGTCACTTAGAGGTTAAAGGCAGCAGGAATTAACAACTGTAAGATATTTAATGGCAAGGTCAGCATTTGTGTACCAGAGAGATGGGTATGAGGAGAAAGGAGTAGAGAGTGGGGGTAGCAGTGAAATCTGCCCAGTTAATTCATCTCCCCCGACTGGCATATTGTTCTAATGGAAACCTACATCACTGGCGCCATTTTCTCTGAACCCACAATCAAATAAGAAGGAAAGAAGTAAATGATTGGTATTCCTATTTTACTGGTTTAAATTATTTTAATATGACTTACATTATTTTACTATCAATACTTATTATTGCTAATAGATTTTAAATTATATTGTTAAATTATTATTGTTCATTTAAGGAAAAAAATGGCATCATGCCTTTTCTCCGAGATGGGCGGAGAGCCTCCGGCAAGCACCATTCAAATCTAATTTATACATTTGTGGAAGGATGAAGCCAAGACTTTCCTCAGGCCATCAACCTAAACTGGATTTCAGAGATGAGAATCTCACTTGTACAATTCAAAAGGCAATCTTTGTGGTGTTACAGCTTTAATTTTTTTAAAACTTTGACTCTTCACAAGAAACTCTTTACCTTCTACTTTGTTTTCTGTCTCTCGGCTTCGTTCTTCCTTCTCCCAGAGCACATGTCTATTTATACCGCCCCACACTGGCATGAAGGTACACTCAAAAAGACTGTAACCCAGATAATAATTGTTGGTTGCAGATTATTCAATTATGACTTCACTTATTTCTCTAAGGATTACTTAGGACTCTTCTTGGCTGCTGTTTGGTTCTTTCTGCAATCATTGCAGGCAAGAGGGTAAAATGGCAATGCATTAAATTTTTTTTAATAAAAACAGAAATGAAAGACAATCCCTGTAGACAATCCCTTCATTTCCAAATAGAGGGGTGAACTTATAATAGCCAAAGAAAGCTCAGTAGTCAGGAAACTAATAGCCTGAGAGTAGGTGACACTGCCATCCAGATCCACAGAAAATAACAGAAAAGCATCTGCATTGAAAAGGACTCCCAGGAATAAAAAAGGAAGTATGATTCTCCTACAGGATCCATCAAGAAACTTTTTGCTCCAAGTTACTGAGGCCCTTTCAGTAATCCTGATGAGCAACATGAAGGTGAAATGGCACAGGGAAAATGAAGTTATAACAAGTTAGAGAAAATGTCTGCAAAATTCAAAATTTGCACATTTCATCTCATCTTAGTCATGCTCCTACTGTGTGCTCTGGGAAAAAGGAAATTCTTCCTCTTTTGCAATGTTCACATCTTTAGAAAGGTATTATAGGAAATTAGCAAATTTTAAATTGTCTTTCTCTCCACCGTCACTATCCTCTCTACATTTTATTCACTTCCTAACTTCCATTCCTTCTGCTTCTGTCTTGCTTTTATTTTTCCTGAGTTGTCTTCCTTTGCAGACTAGACAATCTGCAAAGGCAATAAAGGAAATAAAGGGATCATCATTACCACTGCTGGTAAAAAGAGTGAGCTCACAGGCTGCATGAAAGTCAGAGTTGATAACGATTTAATCAAGCTGAGAAAAACAAGGAAAGACTAGAATGCTAAATAATTATCTATAAACGTGAAGTCTTGCATACTGGTAAAAATCAATTGAATTAGTAAAAGATAAAGAAAAAATTCCTTGGCTAGCAGGAGGTGAAAATGATGTGGCAATGTTAGCTGATGTTAAATGTAATAGGAGTCATCAGTATGATGTGTCATTGTGTAAGATAGAACAGAGTCTGGAATAAGGGAGGTAAAATCTCATTTTGCTCCATGCTAGTCTGACTGTATCTAGAGTACTCGGTATATATTGTGAGCATAACACTTTAAGAAGACTCAGAGAGAAGAGGTGAGATTTTATAGAACAGTGAACAGAATGGACACATGAAAGAGGAATGTTCTACCTGATAATGAGAAGACATACCATTATGAGGAACAGCCAGAAGCCTGACAGCCGCCTTTTAGGTTTTCATTACTTCCAGGGCTGAAAAGCCAGCAAACTGGTGCTACTCTAAAGAGTAGAACTAAGGCCAGAGATAGGCAACTCTAAATTTCAAAACGCCATTATTTAAACTACTTGGATCTTTGAACCTAATAATCCATGAGTTTAAGAATGAGGTTCTTGCCTTTGTTTTCCCTCTGTGTCTTTAGGGAAATGGGTTCATATATTTATACCTCAGTTTTTCCATCATGGAAGTGAGAATCAATGAGCCTTATTTATGGGTTTTTTAAAAATGTATATTTTGTAAAATATTTTGAAGTGCACAAAATGGTATGTATATGCCAAGAATTAACACCGGCCTCTGCAGTTCGCCTTAGGAAACTAGAGAGCTCTTAGGGTTCCACGGAGGTGGCTGGGAAGGCAGGAAGTAATGAGAAGGTGCTCTCCACTCTTCAGGCGCGTTGCCACTTTTCAATTATTTATGCAGTTTAATCCTATTGAAAAAGCACATTTTGCAAAGAACACCCTCAGGTTCTCTGCATGCTGGAGCTGGCAAAAAGTAATATGGGAAAAATGGGAGTGAGGGTTATGCTTAAAGGAGCTCGTCTGCCCTTCCTCAAGACCCTTAATATTAAAACAGGCAGGTTGCTTAGCTAATAATAACTATGCTCAGGACTTGTCATCTTCAAAGAACTTTAATAAATCCTCATAACACCCTGGTGGGCTGCAGAAGGTAAGTGTTATTATCTCCATTTCATATGAGGAAAACACAGGCACAAAGAGCGAAGGGAAATGGCTTACGGAGATAGCAAGCATAAAGTTAAATTTAGCACTAAGGAATACCTGAGGCCACATGACTTCCTGCGGCAGTCCCTTCAGTAATGAATCTGGGACAGAACATGTGGGGCCACTCTTAAGAGCTATAGAGCGGGCAGGTGGAAAGCCATGGCCAGACCAAAATGTGTAACTTGAGACACACAAAGGGAGAAAAGGATAAAGAGTTAAAAATCTAGGACAGGAAATTTCATAGAAAAGGAAGGGAAATAGGGACACTCTCCAGTTTTGGCCTGAACATATGCAATTATCTGCCTCTGAAGTCCTGAGATGCTAGGACAAAATAAAACAGAACAAATAAAATAAAACATTAGGATAACTTCAAAACCTTAGTTTCTACATAAACAGGAACTGAGGAGGAAACTGAAACATTGGGCTGCCTAGGTATATGATCGTTACAATGTCTCCGGGTGGATGGATGAGTGAGGGGAGAAGCTGCTACTTCTAAATCTCTTGCTTCTGCTTCTAAATCATGGACTTCCCCTATGATCTACCTAACAATGTTGGACCCTGCAATTTCAGCCTGTGAATTTTATGATACTTCTTATATGCTGTTTTCAAGCTCTTAGTTTGCTTTTTCTTAGATGGAGAAAAGACTCATTCGAGTTGATGTTGATAGTGGATATCACCCCACCAGAGACTGTGATCATAAGATTAGAGCTTGGAGACCCCCAAAGAGCATCTGGTCTTCTTTTTCAAGCTGAGGATACAGAAAGCCCAGGGAAAAAAAAAAAAAACATGATTTGCTGAAGGTTACCTACATAGTAAGTAAATGCATGAGAACGGGAAAACAGGTATTTTGCTTTCTGTGATCACTCTTATCAGAGGAAATTCTTACAGCTGCACTTACGACAGCTGCATTAAGAGTCTGTACAATGGAAAGCTTTGCAGAAGCTATTAAACATATGCAGTCTAAGGAAATAAGACGCAGAGAGACGGCTTCAACTTATCCCTTATCTATAAGTTAGCAGTATAACTTTCAAGAGCTCCAACCGCCAAAGCTACGGTCTGCTTTCTGAATTGGTGAAACCACAGTGAAAAAGGAGAAATAATAGGAGTGTACAGTTTTTGGTGTGTTCTTTTGGCTTTCACATTTATCTAGTCCAATAGATTCAACAAGTATTTCATTGCAAGTTGAAAGGTCGTGTACAACTGTGAAGTGTATTTTCTCAGCCATTTCTCTGAAATAGAGTAAATAATGTTAAGAGAATCTCTCAAGGATCATCTTGTACCTTCCAAGTTTCTAAAAATAATATATTAAAAAAGTAAAAAAAAAAATATCAGAAAAGACCAACCTTATCCTAAGGAAGAAATTTTAAATAGGACTTAAAATGGAACGTAAAATATGTGTCCATTGGCTCAGTGCACTTAGAGCAATTGCCCCCAGCTCACCTGACATGATTTGATGTGTGTGTTGGAAGTGGAAGCGTCAGAGAAGCAAGAGAATAAAATCATGAAAATTTCATATTTGGACATATATGAGTTGTGGGAAAGAATAAACTTTATTTCTCAGCAGTCCCAGGTAGAATGACAACCAACACAGAAAAGAAAAAAACATTGCAGTCACCATGCTAAATTGAGTTAGGGACAGCAGAATTTGACAGGATAACGTGCATCTGTTTTGTGTCTGAGTCAACTGTTTGTTTTAGGTTCAGGAGGGAGGCTGGAAGATAGGTTTAGTCTGAGTGGATTGGTTATTTTTCACTCACACGTTTGTTTCAGAATGAAGCATCACTCACTGCCTCTGCAAATGAACACACTACGTGAAACTCATGTCTCCACTTCCCAGTTCTCACACGAAATAGACACTTCCAAAGGCAAGTTATGTCTCAGGGGCAGTGGGCATACAAAGACCTAAGAAGTGGCCCATGATGAGTGTAAGATGGCCATGGTCACGTAATGCCAGGGGCTCACTGACAAAGGAGATTCCTGTCCACGTGATTCTCATCAGGGGCCTTTCTCCCTTCCAACAGTACCCACTCAAAATGTTTAGTATGCTTCATCTACTACAAGAGTCCAGTGAAAGGAAGAATCAGGTGACATCTCTGACAATTCCCCAGATGTATGTCCTTTCCTGGAGTCTTATAAGACCCACTGTCTTATAAAGAAATGCCACTTTAGGAAACTATACATTTCTAACATAATATATGCATCGTCACCTTCCCAAACCAACATGTCTTTTTGCAAAGGACATTAAATTGAATCATACATTTATTTTGAAACTCAGTAGAGTTGGGCTGAATCGAAGAAAGAAACATTTGTCACAGGGTTTAAGTGGGGTTTTCTTTTTTTTGTATTTTCTATGGGCTGATTTGGACTGATTATCTATTTTTTCAGGCTCACTATCCTAGAAAAACCATATTCCAAAAGCCAGTCCACACCTTACATGCACTCTCAGCACTTGACTCAGTTCTATTTATTCTTAAAGTTTTTGCCCTTCTAAATGTCTCTAACTGATTTAATTGCTCCCTTTTTTGCCTTCCCATAATATTTTGTTGATACAAGTGTCATTAATGTCAATTAAGTAAATGAATGAACTGACCAATGAGCACAATGACATATTTTAATATGAGGGTAATGACTTTGGATTCAAAAGATCCTGAGTTTAAATTCTGGCTTTACCATTTAGGAGCTCTTTGACTGTGAGTAAGCCCCTTGCCTCTCAGTGCCTCAGAACCCTCATCTGTAGAATGGGAATCAAATAGGTACCCTGTAAAGTAGTTATGAGATTTAGGTGTCATATACAGAAGGCACTCAGCACAGCTTACTTAAAAAGGGCTCAATAAATGCTATTATTAGCTTACTGTATTATAGTTAATTGTGCATGCAATTTTATTTTATAAGCAATAGAGAGTCAGTGAAGCTTATTAAGCAAGGAAGTGGCATTAGAAAGGTGTTTTGGAATCCAAACTAGGAAATAGTAAGGAAATGAAGAGCTATCAAGTAACCTAGATAAATAAGCAAGAACAAAATCATACACTTAGTTATATCACCCTGGCAAAATGAACACAGCCTGAGTGAAAATGCCTAATAATTAGCAAAAGCTGTTCCTCGGATCCTTGCCACCTCCTCTGTGAATGAGGATTGGAGAACAGGCCAAAGAATTAGAAGACTTGGTTTGTGCTGTTTTTCTCCTACTTAGCAGCTGTGTCCCTAAGGAATCCACCTAGCCCAATGACTGTTCTTGGTTTCTGGGTAGCTACTCTTTCCTCTATTTCCTGTATCTGAGCATGGAGCTCAATATCATTGCATAACTTGAGCTGAAGACATCCTCCACTCTCTCTGTCCCAAAAGTTCAGCAAAAGCCAGTAACATGTAACCCACACTCCAAATCTCTAATTCTCCTTAGTTGTACTTCAATACTGGTGATACAAGACCAAAAAAAAAAGATTAAAATTATGAAGATGGGATATTTTACAGGTAAAATGTGATGCTTCCCTTCTGTGGTCAAATCATAGCATTCTTTTTCTAGGGAAGCAGGGAATAGATTTGAATAGGGCATTGTTGTTGAGCAGATTGCCTTACTATTGCTGAATAATGGAGAGGAGAAAAGGAAGGCAGAACAAGTAGAGACTTAAAAGGAAGGATTGGAGTTAGACATTATGGGGAATGCCTTGAATTTCAGTATGGACATACAGATAGGCTACACAGAAAAGTTGTGAAAATCTTCTTCCCTAACATGCTGAAGAATAGGAGAAAAGAGTCTCATACCTCAACAATTTCAGGTCACTAGGGTCGATGTTACTACAGCATTCTGAAGGGCCGTTGGAAGCCTCGATCTTCTGTCTCTTTGGATGTAAACCTAAGAATAGAAACTACATTTTGAGTGGAAAATAAACTTCTACTGTGAACTCCTATAGTCTCAGCTCGGGCTCTGAGAATCCAGAAGAGGTATCACACTTTGTAGGTTTTTCACCACCAATGATGTGCTGACACTACTTAAATAAAACCAGGGCCCCTAAGACTTCATTACTCTGCTTCCAAAATCTTGGTGACCTTCGCTGGCAACAGGATGTGGATCACAGGGAGCTGAAGTAACCCAATAACACAGGCATCTTAACCATTTTAGGAGAGTGAAAACCATTTAACCCCCAATGTAATGGCTGTGGTGTCTGTCTGAGAAAGAAAGAAATTGGCTTTAACTTACACTGCATTGACTTGCGAGAGAAATAGAAAGGCAAAATAGGAAGGCAAAATTGTTGAGCACCTCTCAGATCTACCTGTTAGCAGTTTGTGACTTTAGACCCAAGAAGCACTGGCATGGAGTAAATCTAATCATATTTAGACACAGCCCTATAGTAAATAGAGGGAAAAAGAAAGCTATTACAGGACTATAATCTTCTTGGAGCTGTAAGCCGAAAAGGAAAATCCAGTGAAGGATGATGAAGTTAGCTGCCCTGCTTTTAAACACAGAAGACTTACAGAGGTGAACATAGCCTGTACAAGGCCAGTGTATATCTGGTATTGACAGGGCCTTGAGTGGCAAAGTCTGTGGAACTGAAGGTAGCCTGTAATGCTGCCCTAGTTTAGCAAGGGCTGGAAGCAGCTCAGCAGAGAGCCTTGGGCTGAAGCTGCCTGTATTTGTCCCCTGCAAATGATTACAAAGAAGTAACTTGAGAGACAGCTGTCAACACCTGCCATATTCCTTGCCCTGTGATCCTCCTGTCTATGTCGTTATTGGCACATGATCTCCATCTGCAGGCTATAGTGTCATCTTGATGGCAGCACCAATCCTGTTCTTTGTCAATGAGGAGGTAAAAGCACTAGATAAATGCTCAGTATTTGGCATCAAGGTGGTCACGTTGCTGGCTCATTCTGACCTTGCACTGTAATTCTGGAAGTTTGATCCTAATGTAGTTCTCATACTTGCTACTTTTATGATTATATACAGTCATGCACATGATCATAACACGACCTAACGATGGGGATACATTCTGGGAAATTGCACTGTTAAGTGATTTCATTGTTGTGCAACATCATAGAGTGCACTTACACAAGCCCAGACGGTACATATATTTATATATACATTTTTTAAAATACGGAAAACCAAACATCCCAGCACCATTACTAAATACCAACAATTTCCCCTACTTGATCTGCAATGCCAATATTGGGTTTCTCTATATGCTCCATTATAATCTTATACAACCACTGTCATACATGTGGTCCATTATTGATTGAAATATCTTTATGTAGCATGACCACATATATAAATATAACATATAATAATGTGTATAAGGATTATATATAATTATATGAGATATAGTACTGTATATTACACATAATGAAAGCAGTCACTCTGAGAACAAAACTATTATGTATATTATATATGATTATGTTATGATTTTTTAAACTTATATATAATTATATAATACATAACTTAATATATGTATATATAATTTGCATTTATATACTTATGTAGTACTCAATATATAGTTATAAATTATTTATATACATTATTTATATATACTGTATGGATACTTATTAAGGTTTGAATGTGTTCCCCAAAGTTCACGTGTGGAAACCTAATCCCCAATGCAAGGCTGTTGAGAGGCGGGGCTTTTAAGAGGTAATTATGTCACAAGGAATCCTTATGAATGAATTAATGCCATTGTTCCAGGAGTAAGTTATCACAGGAGTGAGTTCCTAATTTAAAAAAAAAAAAAAATGAGTTTGGCATCCTTTCTCTCCCACAAGTATGCTTTTTTGCCCTTCTACCGACTGCCATCAGATGATGCAGCAAGAAAGCCCTCACTATATATCGGCCCCTCAACCTTGGACTTCTCAGCCACTAGAACTGTAAGAAATAAATTCTCATTCTTTTAAATTACCCAGTCTCAACTATTATCTTATAGCAGCACAAAAAGGACTAAGACCATATATATATATACACCCACACATATATATATAAAAACACACGTGTATATATATGTAAATATGTGTGTCTACATATATTTATACAAACACACACACACTCAAGGAGAAGTACGTATCTTGCTCACGTAAATTTTCAAGCAAGCAGCTGTCATTCAAACAGTGGTTGGAGGATCCCAGCTCTACCTTTTTTGGGCTCTATCACCTTGAACTGTAGCTTCCAGTCTCTGTATCCATCTGCAACAAGTCAGCAGAAGGCAAAAGAGCAAGAAGAGCTGTGAGGAGAGTTTTTATGGACCAGACTAGGGTGAGGGTCTTTGGTTTAAAATCCTGCCTACATTCCTTTAATGTTTATGTGCAGTTCTAGGTGACAGCTGTATCCACTCCTGCAAATATTTTTATCCTTTAGTGAACCACATTTTAAAGGTATTCTTGGAATAGAACCTGGACCAAATAAGTGAGATTTTCATAAACTGCCTTTGTTCTTAGTTCTGTGAGATATTCTGCTATGATAAATAGTAAGCCTTATTACCATCCATCTTTTCGGTTTAGGTAAAATCTGTGAGGCCTCTCTCTCTGTATGGTTTTGAAAAGGGAATTTTCCCAGTGCCTAATTTTGTGAAGTACTCTTCTGACTGTGCAAAGAGAAAAAGCAACGCTTCAAAATGGGAATCCAAGAATTCTGTTTCAAATTACACTTATTCACACATTAATTATTGTTACTATTAATACTGTAGTATTTATAGAGCATAATTTATTTGCAAACACTTCATAAACACTAGTTTCTAAACAAAATAATAGATTAGCAAATATTAATTACAAAGTCATTAAATGGAAGAATAGTTGAATGGGGACTGCAATTTGAGGTTAGAATCCCCATTCTCGTTGGGGTTTCTTTCACGGACACTCACTCTATCTCTTTGGGTTCTGTAACTTCCTTACTTGAAAAAGGAGGGCTATAAAATCTCAGTGATAAGAATCAGATCCTGTTTGAGCACTAACAATAGTCCACATTAAGGGCCTGCTACATATTCATAGCCTTGGAGAGTGCAGATAAAAATATGACTTTTGAAATTTTGATTTGTGATCATTTCTGAATCCATATGTACTCATTAAATGCCACTGAATACATTTTTAATAATGAGGAGGAATTTGACAAACGACCTGTCTGAGCTGAACAAAGAGATTTCACACAGTGCATTTCACACAGCAGAGAAAATACCCAGAGAGTGTTAAAATCCCATTTGTTAAAGTATATTGTATTATGTTCAAACTATCCATTTGAAGACTGGTTGCTCATAATAATTATTGTCATGGTGCCTTATATGCCTATCTTAGTGACTAATGGGGAAATTGACCCCATATCTGCAAAATAAATAGGTTTGATGCGAATTTTGAGTCCACACACTTCCTAGCAGTATTTTTACTGCAAGGGAAACTGTTCTTATTGTCACATTAAGCTCTCCTTTAGAACAAGGTTTCAACATTTTCTTTTTGTATTTGTAATCTCTTTGTTCTATAAGAATTCAAATCAATAGAGAAGATAAGAAGTGACCTTCACGTAAATTAAGAAAATAAAAAAGGAACTTGTATTAATAATCAAGAAAAAAAGAGAAAAATCAATATTTATTGAGTTGTTTTGTGCCAGGTACTGTGCTAGATATTTGTGCCCTAGGTTATTTCAAGTTGGGGATGGCAAACAGAGACAAGTTTATTTAGTTAACTTTCCATTATCCAACGGATTCATTTGTTGACTAGTATTACTGTTATTATTGTTGTGACATATTATGCATTTTTAAATTATTTAATTACAGTCTGGTCTTTCTTCTTCTATTAGAAAGTTCAGAACTCTTCATCCTCATACCTCTCAGCTGATAATTACCTAGAGAATGTGAATATTTAATTTATAATGCTTAGTTTATAATGGTGTAATTCAGAAAGTATACCTGCAAAAGAAGTAAATCAAGGTGTGGTCCAAACTCAAATATAAACTTTTTTTATTACTTCATATTTGAATTCTCATCGATGATGCTAAGTTCTATTAGTGTGGCTAACCAAGAGTTATCTGTAGAGATTACTGTATTTCCACCAATTTCGTCTTTTGGGAAGCAGAAGAAAACCACATGGATCTCAGTTATTTAAAGTTCATTTTTAGCAAATAGCAGATATAATTCCAAAATAATTGAAAACTGGTAAAATACAGAAGGCAATGTGGTAAATAGGATAAATACAAAGAAATAGGACTGTAGACCTAGGTCGATGCTTGGAGATCATACGGTCCAGCTTACATTACAGGTTAAAAATTCAGAACAAACATGTTAAATGATTTGCCTAAAATCAAACAGCAGGGGATACCAAAGGCTAGCATTCTGAATTTTTTTAAATAGCTGATTAGTTTTTTATTTCCCTAAACACAACAATAGGCAGATATCTTGCTGCTTTATTAACTCTTATTTTTGCAAGTATCAAATACCAAAGGAAAAATGCATTTTTACAGCTAGTAAAACCATATCAGGCTATTTTGGTTTTGATCCTCAAAATGTGAAATAACACTAGAGAGAATATAGTGAACAAATAAGAAACTTTGTCCCAAGTTATGGAAGCATTGAAAAAAGTAATAGTTTTTGTACTGGGTAATACCAGAACAAAGAGAACAAAATCTCTTATTTATTTTAAAAATATTTAATTGACAAAAATTGTATATATTTCAGATGTGCATGTGATAATTTAATATATATATACATTGCATCATGATTACCTGAGAACGCTGTTTCTCTGCCACATCTCAAAAAGCGCTGGTTTATTTGTGAGACTGTATTCCTTCGTGTGGAAAATGCGGTGAGTATAATCTTTTGTCTTTAGTGACATTTCTAGATGTCTCCCTTCCCCATTTCCACCTGAAACAAATGAATAAACAAACAAACCTTTATGTAAAAGGCATTGTCCCTTCCTGATTGCTTTTTAGTAACCTTCTCTGTCTTTCTGAAGACTGGACTTTTTTTCTTTAACATTCAACATCTTCAATTGCTCTTTAATATAGCTCAATACCCTAATCCCCTCTGTTTCAAAGGCCTTTGCTACAATCAGCCAATCAGTCCCCTGACTGCCGGTTCTGAAGAAGAAACTCACACTCAGACTCACAATGCTTATTCTAGTCTCTTACTCAACAATCAACACAGAAAGCTTCTGTGACCAAATGTGAAGCATGGGGTTTCCCCACACACCAGTCAGTTCTGCAGCAGACACCAGCTGGTGTAGTCCAAGTCAATTCTGACATTATTTACCTGGCAATAGTGTCAGATCCCACCTGCTGAAGGCTCAGTCCCACAAGACTGCCCCACTCTCCATCAGACACCAGTCTCAAGTCTGGGCCTCAGGGACTTCTGACTGACTTCTGACACTGGCTTCAAGTTAGGGCTCCCACAACCCTCTTCTTTAGATTTCATCAATTTGCTAGATCAGCACATAGAACTCAGAGAGACACCTGTTTACCAGTTTATTACAAAGGCTATTACAAAAGGTAGAGATGAAGAAACACACAGAGTGAGGTAGGGAGAAGGGGTGAAGCACTTTCATGCCCTCCTCAGGCCCACCACCCTCCAGGAACCTCCAGAAGCTCTCAGAATCTAGAACTTTTGGGATTTTGTGGAGGCTTCATTTCCTAGACATGATTTATTAAACCATTGGCCATTGGTGATCAACTTAACCTTTAGCTTCTCTCTCTTCCCTGGAGTCTGGGGAGTAGAATTGAAAGTCCCAGCCCTCTCAGTCCTGCCTTGGTCGTTCTGGTGACCAGCCCCATCCTGAAGCTATCGATCAATCACTAACACACAAAAAGACAGCACTTTCAAGATTCCAAGGATTTTAGGAATTGTATGCCAGGAAATTCGGTCAAATATCAAACAGGCCGGGCGCGGTGGCTCAAGCCTGTAATCCCAGCACTTTGGGAGGCCGAGACAGGCGGATCACGAGGTCAGGAGATCGAGACCATCCTGGCTAACACAGTGAAACCCTGTCTCTACTAACAAAATATAAAAAAACTAGCCGGGCGAGGTGGCGGGCGCCTGTAGTCCCAGCTACTCAGGAGGCTGAGGCAGGAGAATGGCGTAAAAACCTGGGAGGTGGAGCTTGCAATGAGCTGAGATCCGGTCACTGCACTCCAGCCGGGGTGACAGAGCGAGACTCCGTCTCAAAAAAAAGCAAAACAAACAAACAAAAAAAACCAAATATCAAACATACGTTTGTCAATATCACACTGGTGTTTCACCTTTGTAATCTTTATACCAAGTATTCCTGTATCTAATTCTCACCCTGCTGCAGTTCATATCACATCTAAATCTCCAATCCATGAACACAATCAGTTCTCTCTATTCCTAACCTCCCTCCTATCTTCACTGTACTCTTTGCCCAGCTTAGATTTTATGATCCATCATTAGATACAACCATTATCTACTATCCCCTCCCTCCTTTCTCTCTTCTACTCCAGTAAAAAATCCAGCTCATCAGAACTAACTTTCCATCTTTTCTGTGCCTGCACCCAAGCAGTTAAATATTACAAGAAAATGGTTTGACGGGGATGACTGGATTAATACTAAATTCATAAATACTAAGCCATAATAGGCAGTAAACATGTTGAAAATCCTACTTTGGCAGAAATTTCGATTTTGTGTTCTTTGACGCATGCTTTCTCCTCTCTTCTTACATATATCCTGCATGCCACACATCCTGGCAGTTCCTGGCGTTGCCTCACACTTCACTGAGGAAATAAAACCCATCAAGCAGGAAATCCTTTACTTCCTTCCACCGAAGCCTCAACCATCTCCTCCAGCATTTCTCTTGTTATGCTGGAGTGATATTTCACCTACTGTTAAATGCTGGCTCCTCCACTTGTGCCCATGATCTTGCACCAATTCAAGTTCCTTATTCCTTCAGTAATGTTTTCTCCCATTCATTTATTTATCCAACAAATATTATTTGAGATTCTATAAAATATAAAAATTCCTTTGGCTTTATGGAGACCACAGAAAGGAACCTGTATTTTGTTTCTTTCATGAGTTTGACCAGGATGGTGGCATGATGTGATTCACATTTTTTTTTTTTTTTTTTTTTTTTTTTTTTTGAGATGGAGTCTTGCTTTGTCACCCAGGCTGGAGTGCAGTGATGCAATCTCGGCTCACTGCAAGTTCCACCTCCCAGGTTCAAGCAATTCTCCTGCCTCGGCCTCCCGAGTAGTTGGGACAACAGGTGCGTGCCACCACGCAGGACTAATTTTGTGTGTGTGTGTGTATTTTTAGTAGAGACGGGGTTTCACTGTGTTAGCCAGGATGGTCTCGATCTCCTAAGCTCGTGATTTGCCTGCCTCGGCCTCCCAAAATGCTGGGATTACAGGCATGATCCACCTAGCCCGGCCGTGATTCACATTTTAAAAGATATCAGTGCTATTGTTGAACTATAGAGTTAGAATGAGGAACAAAAGAAACATCCATTGCCACAGAGCAAGGAAGAGAAGACAGTGGCTTGGACTAAGATGGCAACAGTTGAAGTGGTGGGAAATGGTAGATTCTGGAGATATATAGATAGGTATAGACAGATAGATATAGAAACATAGACATAGATTTTTTGAGACAGGCTAGAGTATAGTGGAATGATCATAACTCACTATAACCTCAAATTTCTTGGCTCAAGCAATCCTTCCATCTCAGCTTCCCAAGTAGCTAGGAATACAGGCACACACCATCATGCCCAGCTAATTTTAAAAAAATATTTTATAGAAATGGAGTCTCATTACTTTGCCCAGGTTGGTCTCAAACTGCTAACCTCAAGCAATCCTCCCACCTTGGCCTCTTGAAGTGCTGGGATTACAGGCATGAGCCAGTGCACCTGACCATAAGATTTATATTTTGAGCTAACATCAAAATGACTTGCTGACAGCAGAGAGATGTGTGTGTGTGTGTGTGTGTGTGTGTGTGTGTGTGTGTGTGTGTGAGAGACAGCGAGAGAGAGAGCGAGAGTGAGAGAGAGATGAATTATGAATGCAACCTAAAGTTGGGGCCGGGGAAATTGGGTGGAGAGTGGGATTGGTTATGCAGGTGAGGAAACAAAGAGGAGCAAGTTTTGTTGGGGGCAAGAGTGGGGAATCAAAAACGTGTTAGGCTAACTTTGGAAGATCCATTGGATATCCAGATGGAGATGTGGAATAGATGTATGTACATATCAGCCTACCTCTCAGGGGAGACAGAGTCCACATACAGATGCTGCTTAAAGTTAGAGATCTTGATGAGATCAACCAGGAGACAAATTCTCTGATCAAATTCTCTAGACTCATTTCCTCTACCTCCTCAGCTATCATTTATTAAAAAACTAAGAATGAAGAAATAATCCAAACATATATAAAACTGCAAAAAATAAGATAATAGTCAAGCAACCCCTACCAAGATTGAAAGATATTAACATTTTTTCTGTATTTTCTCAGATGTCTCTCTTTTAGTTTTAAGAATTAAAGTATTACAGAAATAACTAAAGGTCTGTTCTACTATATTTTGCCTCCCCAATCTAGAGGTAACCATTTTCCTAAAGTTGATGTATATCTTTCCCATGAACATTTTAAAATTTCATGTTTCTATACACACTCACAATTTTTTAAACACTATGCCATGTCTTTAAATTTTTGTAAATGATATTTATGCAATTATTAGTAATAATTTTCATTAATTACCGTTGTTATTACTATTATGCAATTATTGACAATGCTCTTTATCTCAACATTTTGTTTTGAAATGTATTCATACTGATATAGATTAATTTCTTATATTTTACTTCCTATCTATATTATATCATTGTTTGAATAAGATAATTTTAGCCATTCCATGTGGATGGACAGTCAGACCATCTCCCTTGAATCTCTATTATCCCAGGGTTTCAATGATCACCCTTGCATATGTCACTTGTGCATGTGGGCGAGTTTCTCCAGGGTACATACTGAGAAGTAAAGAGCCAAGTCATATTGATAGGTATACTCCACTTCTCCGACTCCTGTATTTCCAAATTGCCTTCCAAAACAGGTTTTCCTAATTTACAAAGCCTCCTGAAGTATATGTATGAGAATTCCTGTTTCCTTACATGCTCAACAGCACTTGGTGTAATTAATTTGCTTAATGTTTGCCAATTTGTTGAATATGAAAGGTTATTTTGGTGTTGTCTTTTTCTCTTTTCTTACACTTCTGACTTTCTGTCTTGCCACTCCACTAAATTGTCTGCTTTCAGCCATCAATGATTTCTATGAAGTTAATAAATTGAATGGAGCATTCTTCGTCTTCCTGTAGCTCTACAGGCCAACAGCATCCAACTTAGTTGATCACTCCCTGTTTGAAACACTCTCCTCTCAATCATATGGAGAGAATACATTCCCCTTACCTCTCTGACAGATCCTTCTTAATCTCTTTTCTCACTAACTTCTCCTGTTCTGCAAGGGCTGACATAGGCTTTTATTATTTTTCTACTATTCATTCTTAAATGATATAACCCTTCCCCATGACTTTAAATACCCACTTTATAATAATGCCTACCAATGATACTGTTCGGCAATTCTGTTTCTAATTTTTGCTTGATATCTGTACTTTGATGTATAATAAATACCTCAAACTCAGCATGTTAAAAAATGGAACTCTTTATTACCAGTTCCTTCACCACCTAGACTTCCCCCAAAGTGTGTCTCTTTCAGTAAATGACCCATCCTCATCCATTGATTTACTAATTCAAAAGCCTTGGTGTCAGACTCTGCACTTCTGTTCTCTCAGCTCCCATATCTAATTTACAACCTGGACATGTTTTTTTTCCCTCCAGAATGCATTCTGTAACACTCCACTTCTCTCCTTGGTCTCTGCCACCACTTCAGTTCAAGTTTACCACAATCCTTAAGTTTCTGTTTCCTCAATTCAACTACTGTCCCATGAAAGGCCATTTCTGTATGACAGCCGGAGTAGGATTTTAAAATGCAAATCAGATTATGACCATTTCCTGTTTAATGTGTCCAAGAATTTCCTATTTCACTTGTTGCACTTAGACTAAATTTAGCATATTTATGGGCTTAATCCTTCTGTCAGCTTCTCCGACATTATCTCACTCCCCATTCCCTCCCTCTTACCACGCTTCACTCACACTGGTGTTCCAGCCGTTCCACAAACACACTCTCTCCTGCCTTAACACAAAGGTTACTGCTATTCTCTTCCGTCAAGATATTGTTCATATGATTTGCTTCTTATCCATCAAGTCTCAATTTAAATGTAACTTCTTCAGAGAGATCTGCTTGAACCATAGCATCCCAGGGCAGCGGGAGTGAGAAAAAAGGAAAGTGAAGTAGGAAAAGATGGGAGGCGGATTCAAGGAGATGTGTTGCCCTGCCAACCACTGCTTCTCTGCTTCCTGACAGTGAGGAAACACAGCTCCACACTTGCACCTGCTTGGCCACAGTGAACATTGCAGAATTGGCTGGGTATCAGAGGGATCAGAGGATCAGAGTTTTTGCCCTGTTTCCTCCCGTCTTCTCTCTCCCACTGGTCCATGTTCACTTTGCAGGGAAGCTAATCCTCAGCACTTCTGATTTATGCCACGGAGCCTTTTGGCGTCAATACAGGGAGCCAAGCCCCACATCCTGCCTTGAATTTTACCTGAGTTCTGGAAGTGGCAGGAGATGCTGCAAAGCCAAGGCATGTGCCTGGAGGCGTCTGGAGATAGCAGCCCGTGGACTCACATGGAATTCAGCGTGTGGTAGCATTTTCTGTGTCATAGAAGTGCTGAGCATGTGAGACACAGGTGAAACCAAGAGAATAAGAACAGTACTTCAGATGTGTCAGATCCACGTTGTCAGTTTTATCTCAGGTACCAACCTTAGATTGTAAGTAGAGGTAAGTGGCTGGCACACTCACAAGGGTTTTGCTTAAGAAAGGGAAGAAATAAAGTTACCCAGAAGGAATGATGAAGAAGCCAGGACTAGGAAGAGTGGAAAGCTCTTACCACTCCTCGTCCTAAAAGGGCAAAGGGAGGGAACACTGACTTCAAAACCTGGTGAAAGCTGCAGCTATGATAAGCCATCTACCAAGTGCTGTAGCCTCTAGGAAGATGGTAATTATTATTGGAGTCTTGGCAGGGCAGGGAGGGAATAAAAGGGAGTAATAAATACTCTCTAGAGCAGCCATCCAATCTTATACCAGTGTCACTCATTGGCCAACTCCGACCAGAAGCTGGAGGGAAAGGGAAACTAGGGCAGTTGTAAAGGTGAGCATCTCAAGAAAAAAAGTGAAACAAGGAAGAGTGAAAAAGTGGATCGGGGATGGAGTGCTAACAGAAGCATTCCAGTATAGGAGGACAGACTTTAAGTGACAAGTGGACAGGATTCATTTATTATTCATTGATGGTCCTGCCACCTGGTACAAGTTCACCAGGTTATTTTATTTTGAATGAATGAATGAATGAACTTAGAAAGTATGCTTCCAGTCTTCAGCTTTGCATATAGAAACTGTAGAAATTGTGGAACTCTATAAGGCTCAAATTTCATATTTCCCTGGGAAAACAGAGTTGCTGAAATAATATATACAAATAAATTGCGAGTTTTCACTTCTGTCTCCAGTATAGAAACCAAAGTAATCAGGATTTTAAAAATGTAAAATTCAACACATCAATATAAATTGTACATTTTTATTATAAATTACATATGAGACATATGTGTGTGCATGTAAACACATGTATGTATATCTATCTATCTATCTATGTATCTATCTATCTATCTACCTATCTGTCTATCTATGTATCCATCTATCTATCTATAAAGGAATACCTCACAGAGGTATTGGGAATTGACTCCAAACCACAGCAATAAGGCAAATACTACAATAATCTATCACATACATTTTTTGTTTTACCCAGGTTTATGAAAGTTACAATTACACTATACTAACTCAGGAAGCTTGTACTAGCATTATGTATAAAAAGAACAATGTACTTGCTTACCCTCACTTAAAAATCTTTATTGCTAAAAAAAAAATACCAATGATTATCTCAGATTTCAGCAGGTGGTAATCTTGTTGCTGGCGGAGGGTCTTGCCTCAATGTTGTTGGCTGCTGACTGATGAGGGTGAAAGTCACATCTTACATGGATGGCAGCAGGAAAAGAGAGAGAACTTGTGCAGGAGACTTTTCTTAATAAAACCATCTGATCTCATGATACTTATTCACTATCATGAAAACAGCATGGAAAAGACTTATCCCCGTGATTCAATTACATCCCACCAGGTCCCTCTCACAATACATGGGAATTATAGGAGCTATAAGATGATATTTGGGTAAGAACACAGGACCAAACCATATCATTCTGTCCCTGGCCCCTCCAAAATGTCATGTCTTCACATTTCAAAACCAATCATGCCTTTCCAACAGTCCCCCAAAGTCTTTAATTCATTTCAGCCTTAACTCAAAAGTCCACAGTCCAAAGTCTCCTCTGAGACAAGGCAAGTTCCTTCTACCTATGAGCTTGTAAAAGCAAAAGCAAATTAGTTACTTCCTAGATACAGCAGGGGTACAGGCATTGAGTAAACACAGTCATTCCATATGGGAGAAATTGGCCAAAACAAAGTGACTACAGGCTGCATGCAATTCCAAAATCCAGTGGGGCAGTCAAATCTTAAAGCTCCAAAGTTATCTCCTTTGACTCCATGTCTCACATCCAGGTCATGCTAAAGCAAGAGGTGGGTTCCCATGGTCTTGGGCAGCTCTACCCCTGTGGCTCTGCAGGGTACAGCCTCCCCACTGGCTGCTTTCACAGGCTGGCATTTAGTGTCTGGGGCTTTTCCAGGTGCAGACCCCCTCTGTGTAGCGGGTCCAGCCCCACATTTCCCTTCTGCACTGCCCCAGCAGAAGTTCTCCATGACAGCCCTGCCCCTGCAGCAAACTTCTGCCTGGACATCCAGGCATTTCTATACATCCTCTGAAATCTAGGTGGAGGTTCCCAAGCCTCAGTTCTTGACTTCTGTTCATCCACAGACTCAACATTACATGGAAGTTGAAAAGGTTTGGGGCTTGCACCCTCTGAAGCCACAACCCTAGCTGTATCTTCACCCTTTTTAGTAATGACTGGAGCAGCTGAGATGCAGAACACTAAGTCCTAGACTGTACACAACATACAGACCCTGGGCCCGGCCCACAAAACCATTTCTTTCTCTTAGGCCTCCAGGCCTGTGATGAGAAGGGCTGCCATGAAGACCTCTGACATGCCCTGGAGGCATTTTCCCCACTGTCTTGGGGATTCACGTTTTGACTCCTTGTTACTTATGGAAATTTCTGCAGCTGGCTTGAATTTCTCCTTGGAAAATGGGATATTCTTTTCTACTGTGTGGTCAGGTTGCAAACTTTCCAAACTTTTATGCTCTGATTACCTTATAAAACTGAATGCCTTTAACAGCATCCAAGTCACATCCTGAATGCTTTGCTGCTTAGAAATTTCTTCTGTCAGATACTCTAAACAATCTCTCCCAAGTTCAAACTTTCACAAATCTCTAGGGCAGGAGCAAAATCCCACCAGTCTCTTTGCTAAAACATAACAAGAGTTACCTTTGCTCCAGGTTCCAACACATTGCTAATTCTCATCTGAGACCACCTCTGTCTGGACTTTATTGTTCATATCACCATCAGAATTTTTGTCAAAGCCCCATTCAACAAGTCTCTAGGAAGTTCCAAACTTTCCCACATTTTCCTGTTTTCCTCTGAGCCCTCCACACAGTTCCAACCTGTGCCTGTTCTGTTACACATTCCAAAGTTGCTTCCACATTTTGGTCTCTTTTCAGCAGCACCCCACCCTGGTACTAATGTACTGTATTAGTCTGTTGTCATGCTGCTGAAAAAGACATACCTGAGACTGGGCAATTTACAAAAGAAAGACATTTATTCAACTTAAAGTTTCACATGGCTGAAGAGGCCTCACATCATGGCAGAAGGAAGGAGCAAGTCATGTCTTACATGGATAGCAGCAGGAAAAGAAAGAGAGCTTGTCTGGAGATCTCCTCTTAATAAAGCCATTAGATTGCATGAGACTAATTCACTATCATGAGAACAGCACAAGAAAGACTTGCCCCCATGATTCAATTACCTCCCACTGGGTCCCTCCCACAACACATGGGAATTCAAGATGAGATTTGGGTGGGGACACAGCCAATCCATATCAAACCCTCAATGTTCTCCATGAGGATTGGAATCAACTCCTAAACTCTAGGAAATGTTTACCTTTTGACCTCCTCTCATGAATTATGAATATTTTTAATGACGTCTTGAATGGTAAATTTATTCTGGAAGGTTTTCAGGTTACTTTGGCCAAATCCATAAGAGGAATCACTCTGTGTGGCAGCTGTAGCCTTACAAAATGTATTTCTTGAATAATAAGACTTGAAAGGTTGAAATTGATCCTTGTTCTTTTATCCATAGGCTACAGAATGAATGTTGTTAGTAAGCATGAAAACTACATTAATCTCCTTGTATATCTCCATCAGAGCTCTTGGATGACCAGGTGCATTGTCATTGGGCAGTAATATTTTGAAAGCAATCTTTTTTCTTAGTAGCAGGTCTCAACATTGGGCGTAGAATATTCAATAAACCATGCTTTAAAAAGATGAGCTGTCACCCAGGCTTGATTGTCCTATTTATATAGTACAGGCATAAAAGATCTAGTGACATTTTTAAGGGCCCTAGGATATTTAAAATAATAAATGAGCATTCGCTTTGACTTAAAGTCACCAGCTGCATTGCGTCCAGATAAAAGAGTTAGCCTTTGTCAGCTTTAGCTAAGGCTTTGAAGCTTTGAAGACAAGCATTGACTTATTCTCTTTAACTATGAAAGTCCTATATGATCTTCTTCTGAGAAAAGGCTATTTTATCTACATGGAAAATCTGTTGTTTAATATAGCCATCTTCATCAATGAACTTAGCTATGTTCTGGATAATTTGCTGAGGCTTCTACATCAGCATTTGCTGCTTCACCTTGCACTTTTATGTTATGGAGATGACCACTTAAATCTCATCAATCAGCCTCTGATTGATAGATTCAAACTTTCCTTCTACAGTGTCCTCACGTCTCTCAGCCTTCAAGGAAGTGAAGAGAGTTAGGATCTTGCTCTGCATTAGAACTTTTCTTCAGGGAATATTGTGCTGGCTTGATATTTTATCCACATCACTAAAACATTCTCTATATTGTCCATAGGGCTGTTTTGCTTTATTTTCATTTGTGTGTTCACTGGATTAACACTTTTAATCTTCTTTGGGAACTTTTCTTTGCAGTCAGAACTTTGCTAAATGGAGAAAGAGGTCTAGCTTTTGGCCTGTCTAGGCTTTCAACATGCCTTCCACACTAGCTTAATCATTTCTAGTTTTTGATTTAAAGTGAGAGACATGTGAGTCTTTTTATCATCTGAACAGTTAGAAGTCATTTTAGGTTTATTAACTGGCATAATTTTAATATTGTTTTGTCTCAGAGAATAGGAGGGTCCAAGGAGAGGGAGGGAGAGGGGGGATCATCAGAATGCACCCAACATTTATCAAATAAGTTTGCTACCTTATATTGTTCCCAGACTGAACCACGGCTTGGGCTATTTATTCTCGCAGCCCAATAATAAGATGCAGATGAACTGGGAAAGAAGAGAGTTTATTTCTGTAACCGAGTACAGGGAGAAGGCTGGGAAACTATTTCCAGACCAATTCAAAATTAAGAGGTTTTCCAGAGCTTACATATCTTCTAAGCTATATGTCTGCATGTAAGTGTGTAACTTCTTCTAATCTGTAACTAAGGTTTGAGTCCTGAAGACCTTCCTCTGGAGCCTCAGTAAATGTACTTCAGCTAGACAGGTCCAGTCGCTAGGGTGATTCCCTTATCTTGTCTCCTGGTAAATCATGGAGGCCTGGGGAGTTCCTTCAGACCCCAATACAACTTGTTTGTGGAGGGCTGGGGAGTTTCTTCAGATCTGCAATAAAACTTGATTAATCCTAAACGAGTCCTGTTAAGAATTTCTTCATTATGTTGCCACGCTTCAAGGCCCAGGAAAGGCCTGTGCAAAACTTGATGGGCTTTTGTTACATTCCAGCCTTTGTATAAGGGCACTGGCTCTCTCAGCTGTAATACCTAACTTCACCACTTAGTGCTGAAACAGTTGTCATGGAGGCCTGCCTCTTCCACTACTAGTGAGACCTGTCCTGCCACAATATGGGCATATCTCATGGTATCCAAAAACAAAATGGGTTTTGAGAAAAGTTAGTATTTGTGTTTTCTATTATGAGCAATGTAAGTTTCTCCAATTATTTAGGTCTCCATTTATTTAGGTCTTCTTCAATGTCTGTCTATTTTATACTGATATAATGATTTCCACAAACGTCTTGTACATGTTTTGAAAAACATTTTTCCAAGGAATCTTATGTTTTCCTTGGAAATGGGCTTCTTTTTTCTCAGTTACATTGCATATTCTAACTGTTGACTTTTCTACATTGTTCTTGTACACTGATTAACAATAATCAACTTTCTAAAATTAATTTTAATAAATTTATCTGTAAATTCATATTATTTGAGAGTAATGATAATTCTATTTCTTCCATTCCAATAATTTTTGTACTTTTACTCTGCACTGACCAGAACCTGAAATATAATGCTGTTTAGATGTAGCAATCGTTATTCCGTATTTTAAGGAAATTAAAATGTTATCTTAAAAGTTTTCAATTTTTAGCTTCAAAGCTACCTTGGAGATAGAATTATATGCAGTCCAAATTACAAGAAGAGTTAACTCAGATTCAGTCCTGTCTCCTCTAATTTTTAGCCAGACATATTAGAAAAGTGAGGCACAGAGGGAATGATACTGGGGAGAAAGAGAGATAAAGACAGAGACAGAGAGATAGAGAGTCAAAAAGCCAGAGAGACAGGGACAGAGGGAGACACACATAGAGACATATAGAGACAGAGAGGCAGAGACAGGTGGACAAAAGAGAGGGAGAGAGAAATAGAGAAAGAGAGAGAGAGAGAGAGAGAGAGAGAGAAGACAGACAGAGACAGAGACAGAGACCGGTTCTCTGTTTATCTACAGATTGATAAGAAGGGTAACATTCTGTTGAATAAGCTCAACTGCTTCTGGAATTTGTGATTATTTCAGAAAGGAAAGTGGATACTTAGAAAGAGGACAATAGGCAGAGGGAGGCAGAGAAATGAGAAAAAGCTGAGGAAAAAATCACTTACTAGTTTGGTTGTTTTTCCAACTATTCTCTTTCCAACATTTATATTCTAGCATTGCCACTTGTTATACATCTTCCATTTCTGTCCATTCCTTCTTCACTGTGCTACTGATTTCTGTTCTCCTTCACTCACATGACTTGGAAAAATCAGGCAAACTGATTTTGTCCCATCCTGGGACAAGGGGAATTGACATCTGTTATACCAATAAGCAATCAAGGCACCTCCCAGCACCTGCCTTTGGTCCTGAGAATAAATAACCCTATACAAATAAAAAAAACCTCTTATATTCAGTATTTCTAACTATTAAATGTTCCCATTATTTGAATTTTCCAGATAGCTAAGGCTTCATAATTTAAATATACCTTATATATATAATCATTTTGATGGAAATCTTTCTAAAATGTATTGCAAACTTATTTTCCTTACTAAACAGAATATTCTTGACATAAGTTAATCTTTTCTTGATGACTCAGGGCCATTGGTATGGCTCAAATATAGATATGCCCTCAGGGATGATTGCGGAACTAAGGGCTGTGTGGCTAACACTTACTGGCCGTAGGCTGCTAGACATTTCCAGTTAATGTATCTTCTGTCCCTTCTGTTTCTGACACTTGTCACTTTTCAGTGCGCTTGCTTCTAACAGCACCCCTCCTACTTTTCTGCTTCTAATTTGTTCTCCACTGTAACTTTGGAAGAACTGGTGGTTGCCAGGGGAAACCAGGAAACCAAGGTTATGAAATCAGTACTCTGAATATCCTTGGCTGTGGCCTGGGGAGGGTTTTATCCTCTGCTTCCAGAATAGAGAAGAATTCAGGCATTAGATAATTTTCTTTTTTGAGGTCCAGAGGTCTTGTTGGGGGTACTTAGGACATTTCACTTTTGAAGCTGTAGCAAAAGGAAGATAACCCTATTATAAAGGCTTGGAAATCTTTGAATCATTTGTTCAGGAGAACAAATACGGATTTTTTTCTTTTTGTGAAGTGTTGGTGAGGGCTCAGTATGTCCTTTATATAGGGATCACCCTAGGTTGAGACCCATATTAAGTATAATTAGTAAAATAGAGCCATGCACACTCTATCAACGTTCTAAAAAGGGGTCCAGTCAGCAGCAGGCCCTGGTCAGAAATGTTTCGTGAGGTCAACAAGTCTCATAAATGCAACTGCGGGTTACCTCATTTGAAGAAAATAATGGATTATTTCAACTTTTATTTGGCTGTTAGACATTCGGAAATCTTAAAAGAAAACTAAAGATTTAATTTCTTGAAAAGTTCTGGCCTAGGTGCAGTGGCTCATGCCTGTAATCCCAGCACTTTGGGAGGCTGAGGTGGGCAAATTGCCTGAGGTCAGGAGTTTGAGACCAGTTTAGCTAACATGGTGAAACCACATCTCTACTAAAAATACAAAATCATTAGCCGGGCATGGTGGCATGTGCCTATAATCCCAGCTACCAGATATTCAGGAGGCTGAGGCAGAGGAACTGCTTCAACCAGGGAGGTAGAGGTTGCAGTGAGCTGAGATCTCACCACTGCACTCAAGTCTGGGCGACAGAGTGAGACTCTTGTCTCAAAAAAAGAAAGAAAAACAAAGAAAAGTTGTAGAAGGTAGGTCAGCAGAACTGGGGGACAGCATGTAAGCTCAAAGTACCATTTTTGATTAATTAATTTCACAGATATATATATTGCTACCAACAATCTTCTGACATTAATGTGGGATTTTTTCTTGATTTAATTCTAAAACTCACAAAATAATGAACGTCTGAAGACTTGCAAAATAAGCCCCAAATATATAAGAAGTAGAATTTGATCAATGGGTTATTCTATTCTCTCTCATTCTTATTTTTTCTATCTCCTTCTGACTCTGCCTGTTTCTCTTTGCTGTGCTTGGACACAGTACAATGACAGGAACCTGGTAATATTAAGAATTGGATGTTGGAGGTGAAATCTAATTAATTAGGCAGTGACTGATCTCCTTAAGTACAAAATCTGGAAAAACTGACAACCAATTGACTCAATGCTGTGTTGATGCTGAAATAATGTGAATCTCTCCCATCTAAGGTATAACTGGACCTTTAGAATAAGAAGGGGCTGATGGCTCAGGGAAATGTCAGATAGTACTTTTCTAGCAGAAATAGATGTACCCAGTAGGTGATGAGAAACAGGTAGTGTGTATAACACAATTCTCATGTTGGCTGCTACTTCTGCCTCTGGCTAGAATGAAAAGTCAATTCTGATATGCTTCTTATGAGGCCAAAGTTGTTTAACTACGACACTACAAAAAAATTATGATCCCTGTAAACGTTGAGCAATATGGTTTCCAGCTTTTTCCTAATGACTTCCTCTCGTGCTTACCTGATGGGTGGAAGTTAAATCTCTAAGGTCCATTTTATGTCCTTAAAAGGGTTTGACAGCCTCGATTACCTGGGATGCTGAATCTGTTCCTTGTGTTCCTTTAGATCCAGGTTACTTCTTTACCATCCTGCTTGGTGACATGGGAAGCTGATGTCTATGTACTGCATCAAGAAGTTCTCCTGTCCTTTGGCTTCTTGTTGATTTGGGCTAATTCCGGGGACTAGCAAGGGATCAAAAAGCTGGAGGAGAGTAAAATCAGAGTATTTATTCTCTTCTCTTCCTCCATTCCATTTCACCACAGCTTGGCTGTTTCCTTTTGCTGAGAAACCCCCTCTACCCAGGTTCTCTCCCCTGTGGCAACAGACTGTTCATCTTTTGCTTTTCATCCATTGCAATGAGAGCTGTAAGTTATTGCTAACCCTGGGACACTGATCATCCTCTTCTGTTTTCCCATATTCCACTCCCCATTTTTGTAAAGTCTCTTTACTAAAACTCTTTCATGACCTCCTTTGAGTGCGTTATTTATTTCTGCTGGAACATCTGGCAAAGGTGGAACTACAGAGAGGGAGGTTTCATGGAGAAAGAAGATGGAGGCTGAGGACATAAAACTCGTGGAACTTGCTCTGGTGGAGAAAGTCCTAATTATACTAACACTGAGAAATAGGATGTAGGACAATCATTGAAACAAAAGGCAAACATTGAAACAAATGATGATATCTTCACTGAGCATAGTATAGTGAGTGACACAGTATAGTGACAGGATATTTGAACTAGTCAGAAAACCTAGAGCCAAATCAAAACTCGACCTTTTTATCACTGCATGTATTTTAGAGAGTCACTTAATGTCCTTGAGGTATTTGTTCCTATAAAATTGGCCTAAAGAATAAAAGAGCTAATGAATGAGGACGCATTTTACAAACTACAAAACACATACAAATGTTCGTTATTATTGTTAATCTCATAGATCCTCCATTTGTCCCCATTCTTTTTACAGCACGTTCCAAATTGTATTCTGTGGAACACTGGTTATGACAGAGACTTAAAAAAAAAAAAAAAAAAAAAAAAAAAAAGACCACCCTGGGCAATATGGTAAAACACTGTCTCTACTAAAAATACAAAAAATTAGCTGGGCGTAGTGGCGTGTGCCTGTAATCCCAGCTATTCGGGAGGCTGAGGCAGGAGAATCGTTTGAACCCAGGAGGCAGACGTTGCAGTGAGCCAAGATTGTGCAAATGCACTCCAGCCCGGGCTACAGAGTGAGACTCCATCCAAAAGAGAGAGAGAGAGAGAAGGGGATTTAAATCCAAAAAGGTTTGAGAAATACTGCATATCCCCGTAGTCTCTTTAGAGATTCATAATACAACTTAGTTTACTAGAGAATCTGAAAATTATGGTATTAAAATTACTCAGTTAATTTAGTTTAAACTATTTAGCAATTTCCAAACCAACGCACCAAGAAGGCCTTCATGACCTGGAATTTGTAGGGCCATTTGGTGGAACTAGCAGTTCATGGAACATACCTGGTAAATGCTGTCACCTAAAGATTTCTCTGTTTACCGCGGATCCATGGGGCCTTCCCACTCCAGACTAGGCTTCACAGGTGCTTGTATTATATGCACTCAACTCCTTAAACCTCAGGGCCTCAACCCTTTCTTCTCCCAGTAAAAAAAAAAAAAAAAAAAAAAAAAAAAAAAATGTGGCCGGTCGGGCGCAGTGGCTTACTCCTGTAATCCCAGCACTGTGGGTGGGAGGATCACAGGTCAAGACATCTAGACCATCTTGGCTAACATGGCACAACTCCCTCTCGACTCAAAACACTAAAACTAGCCGGGCGCGGGGGCTCGCGAGAGTAGACCCAGCTACGCGGGAGGCCGAGGCGGGAGAATCCCGAGAACCCGGGAGGCGGAGCTTGCAGTGAGCCGAGATCACGCCACTGCACTCCAGCCTGGGCGTCAGAGCAAGACTCCGTCTCAAAAAAAAAAAAAGCAAATGAATCGGTATGGTATCAACATAGATTTAACATTAATTCGATTTTCACTCATTTTTAAAGTGATTTTTTAATATACAGAAAAACGGTTTGCTACATAGCTCTCAACTCACTTTCAACAGACACGCCAAAGAACAGATGGTCTTTAAACAGCTATTTTCCTGTGGTAACGATGAGGCTCTGGCGGGCCTTCCAGCCACTAGGGAATATAAATTTAAGGCTACTTTCTCCGAAACATTTTGGATATAAAGAGAGAAAACAGAAATTGCTGGTGGTGAACGTCTGACTTGTGTCACCGAGACACTGTTTGTTCAAAGTGAGGGTTTTTCTTTCCTAAATAATCTTCTTTCACTCAATACATTTCTATTTCAATAGTTTCCACTGTTTCTGATTTTCTCAGAAGATTGTCGGCATTGTGATTTTAAATAGAACTAAGCTTTGAGGTACAAATGAGAGCAAAAACAAAGACATATTTAAACTTGAAGGGGGAATACCTGCGTCCCTACATCTTTTGATTTCTATTTTATTGTGATAAGAATACTTAACATGAGACCTACCCTTGTAACAGATTTTTAAGTGTACAATACCGTATTTTTAACTACAGACACAATGTTATACAGCATATCTCTGTTAATTTAGCACTACTGCAACCTTATACCTGTTAACTAGCACCTCCCCATTTTACTAATCTCTCTTTATCTACTAGGCTGGATAAGCACTATGAAAACTCTTCTGATTGATGATGGAATTGTCTCTGCAATAGTCAGATAATGACCTGAAATTTCTGAGATTCCCAAAAGATTTTTCTGGGAACAACATCGCAGGTAACTAGATTTGTATTCAGATTCATTTAGTGTAAGATTATGGGTGCACTTCACATATGCCAATATGGATAGTAAATGCTGTTTATGGGAATTTTCCAAGTGAAGATTTTGCAAGGAGTATTTTGACGTTGATGTCATTATGTTTCATAATTTGTTTTTTCCGCTGATTCTTACCCACTCATCCATGAGAAGCAGCAACACTATGAATTTTTCAAATGAAAACACCAAGTTACCTGACTTATATAATACCACTATTGTACTCTGACAGTAGCTTTTCGAGGTCCAGGCATAGTCCAGTATGATTCTTCTTTTTCCCGAGTCCACTGTGAGTGCTTATCCACAAAAATAAGCTTTTAGAGAAAGGCTTGCCACATTCTTTAGCCTAGAGGTGGATGCTGTGTTCAAAAAATAACACAAGACCATCTACAGCAAGAGAATTCAATAATTCTTTGACTACATGGGACTTGTATGCTGAAGTGCTTGTGATTGGGTGAAGTGTGAAATAGAGAGTCACTGATTTGCTGTTCATTATGGGAAGTAACGAGATATGTTTATCACTAAGCAGACAGAAAAGACCTTATGGATTCGAAAGGAAGTAAAATACTTGCTTGTCTTGGAAATGTTGGCATATCTTTAAGTGAAAGCTTGGTCCCTAGCAGGTCTGGTGGGAAAGATTAGATTCATTTCCCATTTATTCCAATGGTAAAATAAAATCTTGAATATGAACAGGGAGGTTTGAGATCTGAGACCTGGGCATCATTTTATACAAGGAACGAGTGGTCCATGTCTCAAATAGTGACTCATCTTTTTGTGACAATATGATTTACCTTTAGAATATCAACAGCCATCTGTTTTCATTAACTGTCTGATTTTGGGATGTGAAGTATACAGTTTAAGGCCTTGCAGGAAGCAATTTTATCTTTCTTTATTCCCAAAGACTGCTGAATTAGAGCGCACAGGCATTTTGCTTTCATAGTCATTGCATTGAAATAAGCTTGTGCTGAAGACTTTCATTTAAAAGTGATCACTGTTTTAATTGTAATTATCAAAACTAAGTTATTCTTAAGTGAGTATTTATATGTATTCATGCTATAGTGGCAATAAAGATTTCACTGCATTCAACTAACAAGATTAAAACATTGCCAAAGCAAAACTGGGTTAAATAGCCCTAGTTACTCCCTGTTTTCTCTCTCTCTCTTTCGAAAAACACATATCGATATTTATATCTACACATACACATACACATATCACCTACAAACACATATTCATACGGTTCTCATGACATCTCTTTTCCTACTCAATACTTATTGTTTCATACCTGAATCCACCTAGAAACAAGCTTCCAGTGTTCCCCTAAACAAGAAAATTCTAACCAATATGGAGAATCTCTCTGATTGTATATGCAGTTTTTCATGTGGCTAATAAACTTCACAAGGGAGTTTTTTTATTACTTCATGTGCTGTCCTTGCAGAGGGTGCCCAATTGGTTTAAAGCTCTGACCTTTAAATACCTCTTTACTCACCCTGCTTAGAGGAGAGGAAAAGTGGCTTTACCTAATAGATAAATTTGGGGAAAACAATTTAGGCATGCTTGGTTCAGCTCCTCTCCTTTTCCTTTTGGGGACCTGCTTCCTAACAGAGCAGAAATTGACCTGTCCTCCTATACAGTCATGCTCTGCATTGGAACATGAGATGCCCTTTACGATCTAGCGCTCTCTGAGAATGGGTTAGTGCATTATTTCCAGGGTTTAGTTAGTAAGCCCTTTAAGCCACTTCCTTCAATTTATACTTTATGATGAAATTTCCCAAATGAGGTTCCATAAATGACCAAAAACATACTGAGACAGAAAAATAGATTCTGGGGGTACAGAACCTAAGGCCCATTCACCTTGACTTCCTAAAACAGCATCAAAAGGAAAACCCCACCTCTCTACACCAAAGTAACAAAAGGATCAGAGGCTACTCCGTTTGCACTGTGTAGCAGACGAATAATGGAAAGTACCTCTGATTGTTCCCCTCCTGCAACCAACCAGACTTGTCATGGGCCAAGTCTTCATATGTAACTTTGAACTTCACTTCAGCCTCTGATTGGTGCCCTCCCATGACCAATCAGACTGGTCGTAGGCCATTCCTTCGTTTACATAGGGTATAAACAAGTAACCAGTAGGAAACTTCTTGAGGGTATTTAAACCCCAGAAAATTCTGTAAGCAGCCCTCTTGAACCATTTGCTTGAACCTATTCCTACTTTGTGGAGTGTACTTTAGTTTCAGTAAATCCATGCTTTTATTGCTTAATCTTTCATTGCCTCGTTTGTGTGTTTTGTCCAGTTCTTTGTTCAAAACACCAGGAACCTGGACCACTCATAGCCAACACCCTCCACCGGTAACAATATCAACATATTATTTCCCTCAGGACTTAGGGTGGCTGGATGGGATCCTGTAATTACTGTGACTTCATACCATTCATCACCGGTCATAGGAAGCCTCATTTGCTTATCTATGTTTCCATAAAAATATTATCATTTTCTATATGTGCCCTCAGGATTAAAACAAGTTGGGGAAACAAACTTTTTATTGCAATTAAGATGATATATTTCTTTCTTCCTATGCCACTCTTCTGTCTTAATTTGTTCGGACTAGAGCAGGGAAGGCAACTGCTCTTTATTGAACTGACTCAGAGATGTCCACTTTGGTTTCTACAGTGCAATCTTCGTTTAGGTTTTCCTCCTCCTTGAGACATTTTTCATTTTTCTCCTGATAAGTCTAGTCTTAATTCGGTGAATATGTTCACTTTGAGTGCTCTCGTGATGTTCAATGCTTTCTTGCCTTCTCTCTTTCTTACCTTATTTTCCCCATATTTATAACAATTGGCATTTTCTGTATTGGATCACAGGCTCCACCACTTGTCTGTACTTCTTTATAAGAATTGATATTTCTCAATAAGGTGTATGGTGAATAACACGGGCTATAGAGTCAGATAAACTTAGTTTTAATTCCCAATCAAACACTTCATTTGACATTGGACAAAATCTATAATCTTTCTAAAACCTCAGGTTTCTCATATTTCATTGGAGACATTAATGGGGCATCCCTCTTTTTGTTGCCAGGATTAAATGAAATTAAGTGTATAAGTGTAATACTTAATATGATTTGTATTTGATAAGTATTATCTGTTATTGTTGAACAAGGATATGCTAAACATTAAAAATTTAGAGACCCTAGGAATATGCTGTATCTACTGCTTTATTTTAAAACCTTTATAATTTTGTTACATCATAGGTGATTCAAAGTCATAAATAACATTAAAAATCAGTGTTATTTTTCTGTGGTCCAGTTATAAAAAGATTGGCATATTGACAGAAAAATTGTAAGAACTGGCTAAAAGGTTACAATTCAGTAGTCCGAAGTTGTTAAATGTAGGGGAAAACAACGTTCCATACTTCAATCGTTTCGGACAGTATCACCCTCTTACAGAAAACTAGAAAGATTCATGTTGATAATCTTGATCATGAAACATAAAGAACATGTCACTGTATTCCACGTAAAGAAAACAAAATGCTAAAGCATTTTAGGACATTTTAATCAAAATAGTCACAAAACTGTACAGAAAGGTGGAGACTCCATTTCTATGGAAACTAACTCATATGAAACACTCTTTCTCTAATGATACCAATGAAGGAGGTATTATTTGAAGAATAACTTCTATACCTGTATTGCTTTTAACTGTTCGAAAGACTTCTGTATTTATATATCTTATTTTGATCTCACAAATGTATGTGGTATTTGGTCGGTTATTGTAATCTTCATATGCAACAAGAAATGTAGATAGGGAGAACTGAACAGAGCACTTAGAGGCATCTGCAAAGATGGCACAGTGGAGAAGTTGAAGCTTCATTTTTCTGTTAAAGATGCTATTATTATAATTATTGAATAGTTTTTTTCTGGTGAACCATATTTTATTATTATTGTCTTATTTTTATTTGGGCTTTTTTCTTCTCTCCGTCATTTAAGATACCATTCTATTTTATGGAGAAGAACGTAAATTGTGTCTTGTTTAGTGAAGTGGCCATGTTGGTTGAATATTTTTAACGTGATGATATAGAGACAAATAATGAAGACAGAGTTTCCACTTCTTGAATACCATATAATGTCTATATACTGGCTCATTTACCCCTCACAATAGTTTTGCCAGACTAGTATTATTATCTCCATTCTACATATTAGACAAACACAAAAAGATGAATCCAGGTTCTGTAACCTCAAGTCCGAGTTTTTTCTAACCTCACTCGTTGTCTTCCACAATGAGTCTCTGGAGTGGCTTTTAAGAATAACCCAAAGTCTGAACAGGAAAGAGTATTGAATTCATCTATAAATATCTTTGGCTCACCTGCAAGAAAATGTGAAATCAAAAGGAAGCATACGTGAGAAAGCCTGATACATGCTATCAAATTTGGAAAATGTTTCAGCTTTTTCAAGGGGCGCACTCAACACACAGAACAGCCTTCAAAAGTCAGTAGAACCTGATCTGTAATTGTTCCCAAGAATCCAACAGGAAGTATCTGCTGTCAAGGAATATTTGCAGAGAGTTTTCAGGCACTCATAAACCACAGCACCATCAATCCCATCCACCCTAGCCATAACCTTTTAAGGGAGCATGCTGAAGTGCAGTTAATCAGATTATGGTTAGCAGAGAAAAAAAATATAAAAGACAATGAAGAACTGATCAGGGTGAGAATAAAGGGCAAACCCCAATCAGTTGCCTTATTTCACTTCCTTTCAAGGACATAAATATCACATAACAGTCTCTTTATGTCAAAGGAGCTAGGGATCTAGAGAGTCTGCAGTTCACAGAGAACCAGAGACTCCTTTCTCAAATTATGCTTTAGGATCCACCAAATATCTAACTATTCTAATAAGACACTTTCTTTCAGGCAGTTAACATATGTCATTTTCTTACCATGAACAACATACTTTTGTTAAAGGCTCAGGTTATTAGTTCAGAAAACAAGACGGCATTGCAATTTCATCAGTCAGTCTTAGTGTACTTGCTACCTAAATGGGACTCATGCTTTTTTGGTATTACTGATTATAGGGATAAAGAAAATAATTGCTTAGAATATGATTCAGTATACACTCTACTATTTTAGTCAACTGGTCTATCACTGAGCTAAGGAACAGGAACCAGATGAAGGAAAAACTGAGATAGAGACTTTGCCCTAGTAGATTTAACAGGTTTTTTTTTTTTTTTTTTTTTTTTTTTTGAGAGACAAGTCTGACATCAATGAAGTTATTACTTACACTGATGCTGATGGGGAGTGAAAATGTTCTTTCTCAGTAAATCACAACCTAAATTGGACAAATAATATACTGTGTGAAACAACTGGAAATGCACCCAAGTGAACTTATAGTAGCATCCTGGTATGACTAACATAATGAGAGTTTCAAGTCATACTGTGACATGCTGAAGTGTTTTAGCAGAACCTTTCTGGAGTAAGTAAATGTTCCATAGAGGGATATAATTCTGTTAACTGCCCAATCTTTTGATCTTGCTTCACCTGATGGTCTGTGGGTTCTCTTGTCCTTTCCAGTCCTTTGAAAGAGGATCTTGAACAACTGTAATAAGGAGTGCTGATATCCTAGACCTAAATCCCTTAGGTATAACACCTTCCACTGCTCAGCATTTGAGAAAAGTGATGTCTGTGCCTGTCTTCCTGCCAGCTTTCTCTCACTAGAGATTATTCCTTTTTCTTCTTTCAGGCTCAATGCTTTACATTGCCTAAGGATAAACCTGGCACTTTTTACCATCCATGATCCAATTAGCAGAGAAAGGAGCAGCTCTGCTTGCAACAACACACAGATTCTGGTATGAGCCTCACAGAGAGAAAGCAACACGCTAGACATGCTTTGTGCATAGCTGCCTGCCTGTTCTCTCTGTGATCTCACAACAAAGGCCCAGGCACTTTGCTGGCTGCCCAGGGCTACCATTCACATCTGGAATTGATGGAAAAGGAATCATGTGACATGTTTCCATTGGTGCAGGTTCACTAAATACTTCCTATAACCTGAACTTTTCTAATAACCATTTACTTTTTTTTTTTAGACTGGGCAATGGGAAAAGAGATTTTACTTGAGGATAAAACTCCCAGGAGAGAGTGTATTTCTATGTTGAACTAAAGGCATGAGTATGCATAACTTCTCATATTTTTCTATATGAGACTTTGGGAATTCTGCTTCCTGTATATAAATTGCCTATAGATTGAAGATAAAGAGATTGTGGTCCTCTTTTTGGAATAGATCAGAATTCAAAATAATATTACTCATTTAATTTTTTATGAGCATTGCTCATACGACAGTATTTGTTAAGAACTGGAGGAGATACAAAAAAACACAGGATTATTTCCTGCATTCTAGGGCTGTATGTTTAAGTGATACACTTACCATTCACTCATTCTCAATTTAGAATTTTTAGGCATCAGCTGGTCAAGTGGTTAACAAAAAAGTGCAGTATTACCACCCAACCAGAGTTTTTTGGTTTTGTTTGTTTTAATAATTGGGATAGTATTATGATCTAGCCGCGATAAGTGATATGTGATACAGGCATTTAGTATTTAGGAATTAGTGATGCTAACCAATTGCAATGCTCCTCTAAAGGAAAAATTATCTAATCCAAAATGTCAACAGCAACTCTCTCGTTAGGACTGAGAAACACTGGGTAGACTATTTCACATCAGCCCACGGTTGTTGCTGTTGTTGTTGTTGTTGTTGTTGTTGTTTTGCCATAGTCTATCTGATATAGCTTGGATATTTGTCACTGCCCAAATCTCACTAAATTACAATCCCTAACACTAGAGATGGGGCCTGGTAGGAGGCATTTGGATCATGGGAACACATTCCTCACAGCTTTGTGCTGTCTTTGTGATAGTGACAGTGAGTTCCTCATACAATCTGGTCATTTAAAAGTGTGTGGCACCTCTCCTGCACCTGACTCCCTCTCTCTCTTGCTCCCACTCTGCCATAATAGAACAAGTAAATCCTCAGACCCCCAACCCCTTGGATCCAAATTTCAGAAGAGAAAGGGAGAAGTGCCTACTCCCCCTTCATATTCTGCCATGTTTTTAAGCCTCTGAGACCTCCCCAGAAGCAGATGCCACTATGCTTCCTGTATAGCCTGCAGAATCATGAGCTAATTAAACTTCTTTTCCTATCAATTACTGAGCCTCAAGCATTTGTTTCTAGCCATGCAAGAATGGCCTAACACACACCCTTGACCCCCGTCTTTAGGATAGCAAAGCAGAACGCTTCTGTTAGAGGTTACATCAGCCAGATTAGGCTAAGCTATGCTGTGCTAACAAACAGCCCCCAAATCTCAATGACCCTTAACACTAAGGTTTTTTTCTTATGCCCCATTTTGGGGTCTTTGATAGCTTTCCTCTATGTAATCTTGTGCCTGGGATCCAGGCTAAAAGATAAACCCTTTCTGGGATATTGTCAGCTGTGAATCAGAAGAGGGCATGGTAAAATGATGAAAAATGCTCTTAAACTTTTGCTTGAAATAATGCGTGTCATTTCTACTGACATTTCATTGACTAAAGCAGGTCACGTGTCCAAGCCTGATATCAGTGAAGCACAAATGTAAGAATCCTGCTTCAGAAAGGTACAGCAAATATTTTGAACAGTACAACCCACATTAGAAATAAAACAGAGAAAGGTGATTCTTGTATGACAACCCTTCTTAAAATGGGCTCCAGAAAGAAAATCTGCTGCCCATCACAGAACAAATTAATTCTCAGGCTCACCTTGCATACAAACTGTAGAAGAAAAAGGTGGAAACCCAATGGGAAGAGTAAAAATCAGATCAATTTTGTTTATGCCAAAAATACATTTCCATCTCTACTAATCTCCCAGGCCCAGGCCATTAGGTTTTTTCTTCTGGTTCTGGTTACATTCTCTTGCAGGTGAGTGCACCTTAGCAAGGATCTCCAGAGCCGCCAAAATCCTGGTTCCTGTCCTCCTTGTCTGGCTGTTCAATTTTGACTAAGAAGTGTGAATAATCTCACAGATTTTATTTCTAGCCCTCACCTTTTCTATCTTTGTGCTTCCCTTAGAGGCTGTGTTTAATTTTGATACTCCACTGATCAATAGAAGATCCTCAGATATGAATGTCCGTTCTCCTAAGCTTCAGTGCAAACTTTTTTTTTTTTAGCCACTGAACATTTTCATCTTTAAATCAACTATATCTGAAACCAAGATCGTCATCAACACCCCTTATTCTCCCTCACTTTGCTTCTGCTGCCAAACCAGATTCACCTAATCCTATTAATGATATTACCAATATCCGAGTCACATAGACTTAAATCTTTGTGTTAGTTTTTGGTCTTAATACTTTTTTCCTCCACTCAACTCCACGCAAATAGCCACCACTTTCCATTAATTATCCATATATACTTTCTCTTTCTGTCAGCCTTTGCTCATGGGAATCTAAAGCACATCTTCTCCAAATGAGAATTGTATTCCATTTATTAGTAGTAGGATAGTTAAATCACCTTCATAGAATAACTTAGGGGTTTTTAAAATAAATCTGAAAATTTATTTGAAAGTTATTAATGTTAATTTTATTATTAAAATTGTAATAGTCTTATTCTAAAACATTGATGATATGGTGCATGAACAATATTATCATAGCTGCAAGATTAATTCTACAGTCACTGTATTAAACATTGGCAACAGTACTAAATAGACACACTCAAGTGGCACATTAATGCTATTGCTAACATTTTTGTCTATAGTAGAATTTGAATAGGAAGAAAGATTTAAATTATATGTTTTCTAAAAGAAGTTAGAAGCTGGGATTGTAAATTGGGTAAATATAAAAAATCCTTCAACTACTGAAAATGGTTAGCAGTGTACAAAATGATTTTGACAAGCGTGGTGTTTAAAATGTTAACTTCTGTAGGCTCACACCTATAAGGAAATGTCTTATTAAACAATATGTGTAATTTGTGCTGGTTTACAGTTTGACTGGTATGAGCAAATTTTCTTCAGAATCCTTATATTACTTTATTTCACAGATTTAACATGATTTCTCAGGGACATTGTTGTGGTATATGATTTAGGAATTTTTTCTTCTTGTTAAATTTTGAAGTATGAAAGTTGAAATTTTGATCTTACAACATCCTTATAAAAATGAATTTCAAGATAGAAATTTCAAGATAGAAATGCAATAATAAATAAGAGTTAGCTACAGTTCTTAATATTTTTAATGTTATGAATACTAGAGTAATAAACACATCAATCAAATTTAGATTTAAAATATAATAAAGTGGCCGGACACCATGGTTCATATCTGTAATCCCAGCACTTTGAGAGGCCAAAGCAGGATGATCACTTGAGCCCAGGAGTTCAAGACCAGCCTGGACAACAAAGTGAGACCCACCTCTGCCACCTACCTCCAAAAAACAGTGAAAAAATTAGCCAGGCATGGTGGCACACACCTGTAGTCCCAGCTACTCTGGAGGCTGAGATGGGAGGATTGCTTGAGCCCAGGAGGTAGAGGATGCAGTAAGGTGTGATTGAGCCACTGCCCTCCAGCCAGGGTGACAGAGTGAGACCCTATCTCAAAAAATAAATGAATAAAATAAAATATGCAAGTATCTATTATTCTGCTTTGGATTATTATCAAAATTTTATAAGCATTTATTGGTTCAAGAAAAGCATAATATTCTTACTGAAGTTATTTAGCTAATAACAAATCTCTTCATAGTCACACTATCAATCTATTTACCCATTTATTCATATCTTGAAATTTTTTAATTTTTAGAATTGAAGTTAATAGCTTTTAAAACCATTTTACCATTTTGGCACTTTATTCTTCTTTGTAGCCTGTCTTTACCCCTTCCTGTCTGTATGACCTGTGGTAACTTATGGACATCTCTGCCTCAGGTTCCTCATTTATTAAATGAGCAAAATATAAAATTCTTAAACATATTACTGGCATATAGCAAAACTATATATCATAGGAGTGTTACGTTTTGTGGCTTATATATCAGGCACATGTTCTTGCTAACATAGGTAATTGCAAAGTAGTTATTCTGATTTATTATTGAGCAAACTAAGGTTCAGACTAACCCAGAGACTCACTTATGTTAAGTAGCCAGAGCTGGTCTGAACCCGAGTCTCTATGGTCTTGTCTTGGTCTGTTTTCCGCTGCTTTAAAAAGAATACCACAAATTAGGTAATTTATAATGAACAGCAATTTATTTCACACACAGTTCTGGAGGCTGGGAAGTTACAGACTAAGGGGCCAGCATCTTATGAGGCCCTTCTTGATGTGTGGAAGACAAGAGAGAGAAAGAGAAAGAAAAAATAGGATTGCAGTTATCCTTTTGTAAAAAACCCATCCCCACAATAACAGCATTGATCCATTAATGAGAACAGAGCCTTCGTGGCTTAATCACCTCTTAAAAGCCCCGCTTCTCATCTACCTTGAGAGGTGGATACTGTTACAATGGCAATTCAATTTCAACATGAGTTTGAGAAGAGACATTCAAATCATAGCTGGCCCCAAAGCCTATTTTGTGCCTCTGATGCTCAAGATCAGTGAATCTTTTTCTTATAACTTAGCAAAATAGGAGGAACTTAGAGAAAACAAGATACATCAACAATCAAGCATTTGGAAGATAGTGCTAAAAACCTTTCCCTCATTTCTCACTGAAGTACACACTGCCATGTACTATTATTTAAATTTTCCTAGGTGATATGTCTCATTCCCTGAGTAAGTTGTAAACTCTCTGATGGAAATTAAGTGTTCTTTTTGCTCACTTGCAGCACTTAGTAAAATGTTGTGACAGTAGCTTAAATATGAATATTTTTAGTAGTTTAAATGGATTCAGTTGAGCTTCAAAGAACACTGTGAAAAGGCAGGAAAATATATTATCTTTAATTTACTGGTGAGGAAATTTAGAAATAAAAAGGGCAAGAAGTTTATCTAAGATGACTCATCTTGGTCACAGAAACCTGGGTCTAATGTTAGCAGTAAATCCTCAATAAATACATGTTAAACTAATAAATTTATTCTAGAGAAGAAAAAATCATGAGTGTGGAGCAGAAACAGAAGAGTAGCTTAATAAATTTGCAGAATATATAAAGGCTTTCATAATTTTACCTCCGGAGTTAATTTTACTTCAGAACTTTTAAATGATGTCTTAATGATAATAACAATAATAAGTGAAAACTTACATCTAGTTAGTACTTGCAATGTCCTAATACTATATTAAACATTTGCATTAATTATTTTATTTCATATCAGTACTCATCTATGAAGTAGATGCAACTTTTTGACACTTTTTGTTTGTTTGGTAGGTTGATTTTAATTAGTAGTCTTTATTTATTTATTTATTTATTTATTTTTTGAGTAGTTTTAGGTTAACAGAAAACTGATCAGAAAGTACGGAGTTCTCATGTATCTCCCTCTCTCCTCCTATAGTTTTTCCAATTATTTACATCTTTCATTAATGTGGTATGTTTGCTACAATTGCTGAACTAATGTGTACGTTATTTTTGTTAACTTTTATTTTAAGTTCAGGGTTACTTTTTGACATTTTTATTGACGTATATAAATATGCGTAAAGAAAAAGTGGCAAATTGTAAGTAAGTTTTCTCAAACTGAATACACTCAAGTAAACAATACCCGAATCAGAAAAAAAAAAAAAAAATGATCATTAAGTTAAACCCAGAAGTTCTTCTTCTGTTACCTACCAGACCACACTCTCCCCAGGATAACATAGTCTGACTTCAAACCTCACAACTATCCTGACTTCTCACACTGGAGATTAGTGCTCCCTATATTTGAACTTCATATAAATGGATGATACAATCTGTCCTCTTAGGTGCTTAGCTGCTTCTGCAGCTTCTTATTTTTTTTAAATAAACTTTACTTTTTAGAGCAGTTTTAGGTTCACAGCAAGCTGATAAGAATCTACAGAGATTTCTCTATATACCCTCCTCTGTCCCCATACGTGCATAGCCGTCTCCGCTATCCACACTCCCAGAGTGGTACATTTGTGACAACAGAAGAAACTACATTGACACATCACAATCACTCAAATGTCATAGTTTACATTAGGGTTCACTCTTGATGTTTTACATTTTATGGTTTTTGACAAATGTTTAATGACATAAATCCACTATTACAGAATCATACGGAGGAGTTTTTTCACTGCCCTCAAAATCCTCTGTGCTTCTCCTGTTCATCTCTTCCTATTAACCTCTGGCATCTATTGGTATTTTTACTATATCTCAATAAATTTAGTTTTTTTAAGAATGTACTGTAGTAGACTCATATAGTAGATACCCTTTTCATATTAGCTTATTTCAGTTGGTAATATGCATTTAAGACAACTCCTTGTCTTTAGCACTGAATAATATTCCCTTATTTGAATGTAGTACAGTTTATTGATCCATTCACCAAATAAAGGGCATTTTTTAAATAGTAGAACATCATTTATATAGCATGCCAAAGTAGACTAAACAATACAATGTTTAGGAATACATAGATACGTGGTAAAACCATATAGACAATCAAGGAGAGTGGAAAAAGAAAGATAGTCAGGGAGAATACACGGGTTGGCTTCAAAAATGTTGGTTATGTGTTTTTTTTTTCTTAAGTATTATATAAGCACGTGGGTATTTATTTTACTTGTATTCTCTAACTCTGTAGGTGCGTCAAAAGTACTATTTCTCACATATGAAATAATTTCTCATTTTAAAAGTAAGTAAATACATGGTTATGGTACAAAACATCAAAAATTCAGAAAACTCTATGAGCAAAATAAACATTATCCAAAATTATACTACCCTGAGATAACTATAATATTTGTTGCTTTTTATTTTTATTTTTTTATTTCCATAGGTTGTTGGGGAGCAGGTGGTGTTTGGTTACATGACTAAGTTCTTTAGTGGTGATTTGTGAGATTTTGGTGCACCCATCACTGAAGCAGTAGACACTGCACCCTATTTGTAATCTTTTTTCCCCAGGTACCCAGCGTACATTGTATCGTTCTTATGCCTTTGAGTCCTCATAAGTTAGCTCCCACGTATCAGTGATAACACACAATGTTTGGTTTTCCATTCCTGAATTACTTTACTTAGACTAATAGTCTCCAGTCTCATCCAGGTTGCTGCAAATGCTGTTATTTCATCCATTTTTATGGTTGAGTAGTATTCCATCGTATATATATACCACAGTTTCTTTATCCACTCATTGATTGATGGGCTTTTGGGTTAGTTACATGTTTTTGCAATTGAAAATTGTGCTGCTATAAACATGCGTGTGCAAGTATCTTTTTCAAATAATGACTTATTTTCCTCTCGGTAGATACCCAGTAGTGGGATTGCTGGATCAAATGGTGGTTCTACTTTTAGTTATTTAAAGAGTCTCCACCTTGTTTTCCATAGTGGTTGTACTAGTTTACATTCCCACCAGCAGTGTAGAAGTATTTCCTGTTCACCACATCCGTGACAACATCTACTATTTATTTATTTGATTATGGCCGTTCTTGCAGGAGTAAGGTGGTACCGCATTGTGGTTTTGATTTGCATTTCCCTGATTATTGTGATGTTGAGCATTTTTGCATATGCTTGTTGGCCATTTGTATATCTTCTTTTGAGAATTGTCTCTTCATGTCCTTAGTCCACTTTTTGATGGAATTGTTTGTTTTCTTACTGATTTGTTTGCGTTTTTTGCAGATTCTGGATATTAGTACTTTTCAGATGTATAGATTGTGAAGATTTTCTCCCACTCTTTGGGTTATGTGTTACTCTGCTGACTATTCCATTTGCCTTGCAAAAGATCTTTAGTTTAATTAAGTTCCAGTTATTTATCTTTGTTTATATTGCATTTCTTTTGGATTCTTGGTCACGAAATCCTTGCCTACGCCAATGTCTAGAAGGGTTTTTCCAATGTTATCTTTAGAATTTTCATAGTTTCAGGTCTTAGATTTACATCCTAATTCATCTTGAGTTGACTTCTGTATAGGGTGAGAGATGAGGATCCAGTTTCATTCTCCTACATGTGGCTAGCCAATTATACCAGCATCATTTGTTGAAAAGGGTGTCTTTTCCCCACTTCATGTTTTTGTTTGCTTTGTTGAAGATCAGTTGGCTGTAAGTATTTGGGTTTATTTCTAGGTTCTCTATTTTTTTTTTTTTTTTTTTTTTTGAGACGGAGTCTTGCTCTGTCACCCGGACTGGAGTGCAGTGGCCGGATCTCAGCTCACTGCAAGCTCCGCCTCCCGGGTTTACGCCATTCTCCTGCCTCAGCCTCCCGAGTAGCTGGGACTACAGGCGCCAGCCACCTTGCCCGGCTAGCTTTTTGTATTTTTTAGTAGAGACGGGGTTTCACCGTGTTAGCCAGGATGGTCTTGAACTCCTGACCTCGTGATCTGCCCGTCTCGGCCTCCCAAAGTGCTGGGATTACAGGCTTGAGCCACTGCGCCCGGCCTATTTCTAGGTTCTCTATTCTATTCCATTGGTATATGTGCCTATTTTTATACAAGTACCATGTTGTTTTGATGACTATGGCCTTATAGTATGGTTTGAAATCAGGTAATGCGATGCCTCCAGATTTGTTCTTTTTGCTTAGTCTTGCTTTGGCTATGCAGGCTCTTTTTGGTTTCATATGAATTTTAGAATTATTTTTTCTAATTCAATGAAGAATGATGGTGGTATTTTGATGAGAATTGTGTTAAATTTGTAGATTGCTTTTGTCAGTATGGTCATTTTCACAATATTGATTTGACCCATCAATGAAAATGGGATGTGTTTCCATTTGTTTGTGTCAACTATGATTTCTTTCAGCAATTTTTTGTAGTTTTCCTTGTAGAGGTCTTTCACCTCCTTAGTTAGGTATATTCCTAGGTATTTTTTTTTGAGACTACTGTAAAAGGGGTTGAGTTCCTGATTTAATTCTCAACTTGGTTGCTGTTGGTGTATAGAAGAGCTACTGATTTGTGTACATTAATTTTGTATCCTGAAACTCTGCTGAATTATTTTATCAATTCTAGGAGCTTTCTGGAGGAATCTTTAGGGTTTTTTAGGTAAACAATCACATCATCAGCAAACAGCAACAGTTTGACTTCCTCTTTACTGATTTCGATGCACTTTATTTCTTTCCTTTGTCTTATCGTTCTGGCTAGCACTTCCAGTCAAGGCATTCTTGACTTGTTCCAGTTCTCACAGGGAATGCTTTCAAATTTTCCCCATTTAGTATTATGTTGGCTGTGGGTTTGTCATAGATGGCTTTTATTACACTGAGGTATGTCCCTTGTATGCCGATTTTGCTGAGAGTTTTAATCATAAAGTGATGCTGGATTTTGTCAAATGCTGTTTCTGCATTCACTGGGATGATCATGTGATTTTTGTTTCTAATTCTGTTTATGTGGTGTATCACACTTACTGAGTTGCATACGTTAAACCATACCTGCATCTCTGGTATGAAACCCACTTGATCGTGGTGCATTATCTTTTCGATATGTTGTTAGATTTGGTTAACTAGTATTTTGTTAAAGATGTTAAAGATCGAAGTTCATGAGGGATATTGGTCTGTGGTTTTATTTTTCAGTTATGTCCTTTCCTGGTTTTGGTATTAGGGTGATACTGGCTTCATAGAATCATTTAGTAAGGGTTCCTTCTTTATCTTGTGGAATAATGTCAATATAATTGTTATCAATTCTTCTTTGAATGTCTGGTAGAATTCTGCTGTAAATCCATCTGGTCCTGGACTTTTTTGTTGGTAACTTTTTTTATTACCATTTCAGTCTTGCTACTTGTTATTCATCTCTTCAGGGTATCTGATTCTTCTTAATTTAAGCTAGGAGGGTTGTATCTTTCCAGGAATTTATCCATCTCCTCTAGGTTTTCTAGTTTATGTGTGTATAGATGTTCATAGTAATATTGAATGATCTTTTGTATTTCTGTGATTTCGGTTGTAATATCTCCTGTTTCATTTCTTATAGAGCTTATTTGGATTTTCTCTCTTCTTGGTTAATCTTGCTAATGGTCTATCAATTTTATTTTTCTTTTCAAAGAACCAGCTTTTTGTTTTATTTAACTTTTATATTTCTTTTGTTTCAATTTTATTTAGTTCTGCTCTGATCTTGGTTATTTCCTTTCTGCTGGGTTTGGGTTTGGTTTGCTCTTGTTTCTCTAGTTTTTGAGGTGTGACCTTAGATTGTCTATTTGTGCTCTTTCAGACTTTTTGATATAGGAATTTAGGGCTATGACCTTTCCTCTTAGCACTACCTTTGCTGTATCCCAGAGGTATTGATACATTGTGTCACTATTGTCTTTCAGTTTGAAGAAGTTTTTAATTTCCATCTTGATTTCATTTTTGACCCAGTGATTATTCCGGAGCAGGTTATTTAATTTCCATGCATTTGCATGGTTTTTAAGGTTTCTTTTGGAGTTGATTTCCAGTTTTATTCCACTGTGGTCTCAGAGAGTGCTTGATATAATTTCAGTTTTCTTAAATTTATTGAGGCTCATTTTGTGGCCTGTCATATGGTCTATCTTGGAGAAAGTCCCATGTGCTGTTGAATAGAATGTGTATTCTGCAGTTGCTGGATGGAATGTTCTGTATATATGTTAAGTCCATTTGTTCCAGGGTATAGTTTAAATCTATTATTCCTTTGTTGACTTTCTGTCTTGATGACCTGTTTAGTGCTGTAATTACTTGGGCTTGGAGTATTGAAGTCCCCCACTATTATTGTGTTGCTATCTATCTCATTTCTTAGGTCTATTAGTAATTGTTTTATGAATTTGAGAGCTCCAGTGTTGGGTGCATATATGTTTAGGACTGTGATATTTTCCTATTGGACAAGGCCTTTTATCATTATATAATGTCTCTCTTTGTCTTTTTTAACTGCTGTGGCTTTAAAGTTTGTTTTGTCTGATATAAGAATAACTCTACCTGCTCACTTTTGGTGTCCATTTGCATGAAACGACTTTTTCCACCCCTTTACCTTAAGTTTATGTGAATTCTTATGTGTTAGATGAGTCTCTTGAAGGCAGCAGATAGTTGGTTGGTCAATTCTTATCCATTCTATAATTCTCTATCTTTTAAGTGAGCATTTAAGTCATTTATATTCAATGTCAGTATTGAGATGTGAGGTACCATTCCATTCATCATGCTATTTGTTGCCTGTATACCTTGCTTTCTTGTTTTTGTTTTTTTAAATTGTATTTTTGTTTTATAAGCCCTGTGAGATTTATGCTTTAAAGATTTTCTGTTTTTATGTGTTTCCAGGATTTGTTTCAAGATTTAGAGTTCCTTTAAGCAGTTCTTGTAGTGCTGACTTGGTAGTGGCAAATTCTCTCAGCATTTGTTTGTCTGAAAAAGACTATCTTTATTTCATATATGAAGCTTAGCTTGTTGGATACAAAATTCTTGGCTGGCTCATACCTGTAATCCTACCACTTTGGGAAGCTGAGGTGGGTGGATCACGAGGCCAAGAGATCAAGACCATCCTGGCCAACATGGTGAAACCCTGTCTCTACTAAAAATACAAAAAAATTAGCTGGGCATAGTGGCGTGCACTTATAGTCCCAGCTACTTGAGATGCTGAGGCAGGAGAATCGCTTGAACCTGAGAGGGGGAGGTTGCAGTGAGTTGAGATCATACCACTGCACTCCAGCCTGGTGACAGAGCAAGACTCCATCTCAAAACAAAAAACAAAAAGAAAAGAAAAAAAAAGAAAAACAAATTATTGGCTGGTAATTGTTTCGTTGGAGGAGGCTGAAGATAGGACCCCAATCTCTTGTAGCCTGTAGAGTTTCTGCTGAGAAATCTGCTGTTAATCTAACAAGTTTTCCTTTATAGGTTACCTGGTGCTTTTGTCTCACAGGTCTTAAGCTTCTTTCCTTCATCTTAACTTTAGTTAATGTGATGACAGTCTGCCTAGGTGATGATCATTTTGCAATAATTTTCCCAGGTGTTATTTGTGCTTCTTGTACTTGGATGTCTAGGTCTCTACTAAGACCAGGGCAGTTTTCCTCGATTATTTCCCCAAATATGTTTTCTAAATTTTTAGATGTGTTTTCTTCCTCAGGAATGCCGATTACTCTTAGGTTTGGTCATCTAACATAATCCCAGTATTCCCGGAGGCTTTGTTCATATTTTCTTATTCTTTTTTCTTTGTCTTTTATGAATTGGGTGAATTTGAAGACCTTGTCTTTGAGCTCTGAATTTCTTTATTCTACTTGTTCAATTTTATTGCTGAGACTTTCCAGAGCATTTTGCATTTCTATAAGAACGCCCATTGTTTCCTCAAGTTTTGATTTTTTTATGCTATCTATTTCATTGAATAGTTCTCCCTTCACTTCTTGTATCATTTTTTTTTTCATTTTCTTACATTGGGCTTTGCCTTTCTCTGGTGTCTCCCTGATTAGCTTAATGAGTAACCTGAATTCTTTTTGAGGTAAATCAGGGATTTCTTCTTGGTTTGGAGCCAATGCTAGTGAGCTAGTGTGATTTTTTGGAGGTATTAAAGAATATTGTTTTGTCATATCACCAAAGCTGGTTTTCTGACTTCTTCTCATTTGGGTAGACTCTGTCAGAGGGAAGGGCTAGGACTGAAGGCTGTTGTTCTGATTCTTTTGTCCCACAGGGATTTCCCTTGATGTAGCACTCTCCCACTTTTCCACAGATGTGGCTTCCTGGGAGGTGAGCTATAGTAGTTGATATCTCTCTTCTGAATCTAGCCCACCTGGCAAGTCTACCAGCTTCTGGGCTGGTACTGGGGGTTGTCTGCACAGAGTACTGTGATGTGAACTGTCTGTGGGTCTCTCAGCTGTGGATACCGGCACAGTATTTGAGGTGTCTCCTGGGTCCTGCAAGGTCAACCACTTCCTTCAGAGAGTTGTGGTTCCTCTCATAAAGGGGATTTTGATTGCTTTCAAGTTTTGGCAATTATAAATGAAGTTGCTATAAATATCTACATGCAGTTTTTTGTATGCATAAGTTTTCAACCATTTTTAGTAGATACCAAGAAATGAGATTGCTGGATTGTATGATAAACAAATGTTTAATTTTGTAAGAAACTGCCTGTCTTCCAAAGAGGCAGTACCATTTTGAATTCCACCAGCAATGAATGAGAGTTCCTGCTGCTCCATATCCTCATCAGCATTTGGTGTTGTTAGTGCTCGGGACTTTGGCCATTCTAATATGTGTCCAGTGTATCTTATTCTTGTTGTAATCAGCATTTCTCTGATGACATATGATCTGGAGTGTCTTTCTGATGCTTATTTTTCATCTGTAATTTTATTTAATAATTTCTGTTAAGATCTTTTACCAATTTTTAATATTGGATTGCTTCTTTTCTTATTGCTATTTTAAGAGTTCTTTGTATATTTTAAAACAGTATCTTTTATCAGATGAATGTTTTAGAAATATTTTCTCCCATCTTGTGCCTCGTCTTCTCATTTGCTTGGCATTGTCTTTTGCATAGCAGAAGTTTTAAATTTTAACAAAGTCCAGCTTATCAACTCTGTCTTTTGTAAATCATGGCTTTGATATTGTATCTAAAAACTCATCTTCATACTCAATGCCTTGTAGATTTTCTCCCATACTATCTTCAATAGTTTTATACTTTTTTGCCTTTTACACTTAAGTCTATGATACAATTTCAGTTAATTTTTGTGAAGAGTGAAAATTTTGTATGTAAATTCACTTTTTTTGTTTGTGGACATTCAATTATTCCAACACCATTTGTTGAAAAGCCTATCTTTGCTCCATTGTATTGCCTTTACTTTGTCAAAGATCAGTTGACTATATATATGTGGATATGTTGATAACCTCTGTTGATCTATTCATCTGTTATTTTTGCTAATAACACACTGTGGATTATTGCAGTTTTATAGTAAGTTTTGAAGTTATGAAGTGTCAGTTTTACAACTGTGTCCTTCTTATTCAATATTATGTTGGCTACTCTTAGTCTTTTTCTTCTCTATATAAACCTTAGGATTAGTTTGTTCACAATTACAAAACAACTTGTAGGCCAATATCTTTGAGGAACATCAATGTGAAAATCCTCAATAAAATACTGGTAAACCGAATCTAGCAGCACATTAAAAACTGATCCACCATGATAAAGTCAGCTTTGTTTCATCCCTGGGATGCAAGGCTCTTTCAGCATATGCAAATCAATAAACGTAATTTATCACATAAACAGAACCAAAGACAAAAACTACATGATGATCTCAATAGATGCAGAAAAGGCATCCAATAAAATTTAACATTCCTTTATATTAAAACTAATAAACTATGTATTGATGGAACATATCTCAAAATAATAAGAGTTATTTATGACCATCCCACAGTCAATATCATATTGAATGGGCAAGAGCTGGAAGCATTCCTCTTGAAAACTGGTACAAGAAAAGGATGCCTTCTCTTGCCACTTGTATTCAACATGGTATTGGAAGTTCTGGACAGGTCAATCAGGCATGAGAATGAAATAAAACATATTCAAATAGGAAGAGAGGAAGTCAACTTGTCTCTGTTTGCAGCAACATGATTCTATATTTGGAAAACTCCATCATCTCAGCCCAACACCTCCTTAAGCTGATAAGTAACTTCAGCAAGGTCTCAGGATACAAAATCAATGTGTGAAAATCACTAGCATTCCTTTACACCAACAATAAATGAGCAGACAGGGGGCGGAGCAAGATGGCCGAATAGGAACAGCTCCAGTCTCCAACTCCCAGCGCGAGCGACACAGAAGACTGGTGATTTCTGCATTTTCAACTGAGGTACTGGGGTCATCTCACTAGGGAGTGCCGGACAATCGGTGCTGGTCAGCTGCTGCAGCCTGACCAGCGAGAGCTGAAGCAGGGCGAGGCATCGCCTCACCTGGGAAGTGCAAGGGGGAAGGGAATCCCTTTTCCTAGCCAGGGGAACCGAGACACACAACACCTGGAAAATCGGGTAACTCCCACCCCAATACCGCGCTTTAAGCAAACGGGCACACCAGAAGAATATATCCCTCACCTGGCCGGGAGGGTCCCACGCCCATGGAGCCTCCCTCATTGTTAACACAGCAGTCTGCGGCAATCTAACCGCAAGGCAGCAGCGAGGCTGGGGGAGGGGCGCCCGCCATTGCTGAGGCTTAAGTAGGTAAACAAAGCCACTGGGAAGCTCGAACTGGGTGGAGCTCACAGCAGCTCAAGGAAACCTGCCTGTCTCTATAGACTCCACCTCTGAGGGCAGGGCTCAGCTAATAAAACAACAGGGGAAGCAGCAGAGGCCTGAGCAGACGCGAACGACTCTGTCTGACAGCTTTGAAGAGAGCAGTGGATCTCCCAACATGGAGGTTGAGATCTGAGAACGGACAGACTGCCTGCTCAAGTGGGTCACTGACCCCTGAGTAGCCTAACTGGGAGACATCCCCCACTAGGGGCAGTCTGACACCCCACACCTCACAGGGTGGAGTACACCCCTGAGAGGAAGCTTCCAAAGTAAGAATCAGACAGGTACACTCGCTGTTCAGCAATATTCTATCTTCTGCAACCTCTGCTGCTGATACCCAGGCAAACAGGGTCTGGAGTGGACCTCAAGCAATCTCCAACAGACCTATAGCTGAGGGTCCTGACTGTCAGAAGGAAAACTATCAAACAGGAAGGACACCTGTACCAAAACCCCATCAGTACGTCACCATCATCAAAGACCAGAGACAGATAAAACCACAAAGATGGGGAAAAAGCAGGGCAGAAAAGCTGGAAATTCAAAAAGTAAGAGCGCATCTCCCCCCGCAAAGGGGCGCAGCCCATCGCCAGCAACGGATCGAAGCTGGTCAGGGAATGACTTTGACGAAATGAGAGAAGAAGGCTTCAGTCCATCAAACTTCTCAGAGCTAAAGGAAGAATTACATACCCAGCGCAAAGAAACCAAAAATCTTGAAAAAAGAGTGGAAGAATTGACAGCTAGACTAAATAATGCAGAGAAGGTCATAAACGAAATGACAGAGATCAAAACCATGACAAGAGAAATACGTGACAAATGCACAAGCTTCAGTAACCGACTCGATCAACTGGAAGAAAGAGTATCAGCGATTGAGGATCAAATGAATGAAATGAAGCGAGAAGAGAAACCAAAAGAAAAAAGAAGAAAAAGAAATGAACAAAGCCTACAAGAAGTATGGGATTATGTAAAAAGACCAAATCTACGTCTGATTGGGGTGCCTGAAAGTGAGGGGGAAAATGGAACCAAGTTGGAAAACACTCTTCAGGATATCATCCAGGAGAACTTCCCCAACCTCGTAGGGCAGGCCAACATTCAAATTCAGGAAATACAGAGAACGCCACACAGATACTCCTCGAGAAGAGCAACTCCAAGACACATAATTGCCAGATTCACCAAAGTTGAAATGAAGGAAAAAATCTTAAGGGCAGCCAGAGAGAAAGGTCGGGTTACTTACAAAGGGAAGCCCATCAGACTAACAGCAGATCTCTCAGCAGAAACTCTACAAGCCAGAAGAGAGTGGGGGCCAATATTCAACATTCTTAAAGAAAAGAATTTTCAACCCAGAATTTCATATCCAGCCAAACTAAGTTTCATAAGTGAAGGAGAAATAAAATCCTTTACAGATAAGCAAATGCTTAGAGATTTTGTCACCACCAGGCCTGCCTTACAAGAGACCCTGAAGGAAGCCCTAAAAATGGAAAGGAACAACCGGTACCAGCCATTGCAAAAACATGCCAAAATGTAAAGACCATCGAGGCTAGGAAGAAACTGCATCAACGAACGAGCAAAATAACCAGTTAATATCGTAATGGCAGGATCAAGTTCACACATAACAATATTAACCTTAAATGTAAATGGACTAAATGCTCCAATTAAAAGACACAGACTGGCAAACTGGATAAAGAGTCAAGACCCATCAGTCTGCTGTATTCAGGAGACCCATCTCACATGCAGAGACATACATAGGCTCAAAATAAAGGGATGGAGGAAGATCTACCAAGCAAATGGAGAACAAAAAAAAGCAGGGGTTGCAATCCTAGTCTCTGATAAAACAGACTTTAAACCATCAAAGATCAAAAGAGACAAAGACGGCCATTACATAATGGTAAAGGGATCAATTCAACAGGAAGAGCTAACTATCCTAAATATATATGCACCCAATACAGGAGCACCAAGATTCATAAAGCAAGTCCTTAGAGACTTACAAAGAGACTTAGACTCCCATACAATAATAATGAGGGACTTCAACACTCCACTGTCAACATTAGACAGATCAACAAGACAGAAAGTTAACAAGGATATCCAGAAATTGAACTCATCTCTGCACCAAGCGGACCTAATAGACATCTATAGAACTCTCCACCCCAAATCAACAGAATATACATTCTTCTCAGCACCACATCGCACTTATTCCAAAATTGACCACATAGTTGGAAGTACCTCAGCAAATGTACAAGAGGTACATAGTTATGTACCTCAGCAAATGTACAAGAACAGAAATTATAACAAACTGTCTCTCAGACCACAGTGCAATCAAACTAGAACTCAGGACTAAGAAACTCAATCAAAACCGCTCAACTACATGGAAACTGAACAACCTGCTCCTGAATGACTACTGGGTACATAACGAAATGAAAGCAGAAATAAAGATGTTCTTTGAAACCAATGAGAACAAAGATACAACATACCAGAATCTCTGGGACACATTTAAAGCAGTGTGTAGAGGGAAGTTTATAGCACTAAATGCTCACAAGAGAAAGCAGGAAAGATCTAAAATTGACACTAACATCACAATTAAAAGAACTAGAGAGGCAAGAGCAAACACATTCAAAAGCTAGCAGAAGGCAAGAAATAACTAAGATCAGAGCAGAACTGAAGGAGATAGAGACACAAAAAACCCTCCCAAAAATCAATGAATCCAAGCGTTGGTTTTTTGAAAAGATCAACAAAATTGACAGACCACTAGCAAGACTAATAAAAAAGAAAAGAGAGAGGAATCAAATAGATGCAATAAAAAATGATAAAGGGGATATCACCACCGACCCCACAGAAATACAAACTACCATCAGAGAATACTATAAACACCTCTACGCAAATCAACTAGAAAATCTAGAAGAAATGGATAATTTCCTGGACACTTACACTCTCCCAAGACTAAACCAGGAAGAAGTTGAATCCCTGAATAGACCAATAGCAGGCTCTGAAATTGAGGCAACAATTAATAGCCTACCCACCAAAAAAAGTCCAGGACCAGATGGATTCACAGCTGAATTCTACCAGAGGTACAAGGAGGAGCTGGTACCATTCCTTCTGAAACTATTCCAATCAATAGAAAAAGAGGGAATCCTCCCTAACTCATTTTATGAGGCCAACATCATCCTGATACCAAAGCCTGGCAGAGACACAACAAAAAAAGAGAATTTTAGACCAATATCCCTGATGAACATCGATGCAAAAATCCTCAATAAAATACTGGCAAACTGGATTCAGCAGCACATCAAAAAGCTTATCCACCATGAGCAAGTGGGCTTCATCCCTGGGATGCAAGGCTGGTTCAACATTCGCAAATCAATAAACATAATCCGGCATATAAACAGAACCAAAGTCAAGAACCACATGATTATCTCAATAGATGCAGAAAAGGCTTTTGACAAAATTCAACAGCCCTTCATGCTAAAAACGCTCAATAAATTCGGTATTGATGGAACGTACCTCAAAATAATAAGAGCTATTTATGACAGACCCACAGCTAATATCATACTGAATGGGCAAAAACTGGAAAAATTCCCTTTGAAAACTGGTACAAGACAGGGATGCCCTCTCTCACCACTCCTATTCAACATAGTGTTGGAAGTTCTGGCTAGGGCAATCAGGCAAGAGAAAGAAATCAAGGGTATTCAGTTAGGAAAAGAAGAAGTCAAATTGTCCCTGTTTGCAGATGACATGATTGTATATTTAGAAAACCCCATCGTCTCAGCCCAAAATCTCCTTAAGCTGATAAGCAACTTCAGCAAAGTCTCAGGATACAAAATTAATGTGCAAAAATCACAAGCATTCTTATACATCAGTAACAGACAAGCAGAGAGCCAAATCAGGAATAAACTTCCATTCACAATTGCTTCAAAGAGAATAAAATACCTAGGAATCCAACTTACAAGGGATGTAAAGGACCTCTTCAAGGAGAACTACAAACCACTGCTCAGTGAAATCAAAGAGGACACAAACAAATGGAAGAACATACCATGCTCATGGATAGGAAGAATCAATATCGTGAAAATGGCCATACTGCCCAAGGTTATTTATAGATTCAATGCCATCCCCATCAAGCTACCAATGAGTTTCTTCACAGAATTGGAAAAAACTGCTTTAAAGTTCATATGGAACCAAAAAAGAGCCCGCATTGCCAAGACAATCCTAAGTCAAAAGGACAAAGCTGGAGGCGTCATGCTACCTGACTTCAAACTATACTACAAGGCTACAGTAACCAAAACAGCATGGTACTGGTACCAAAACAGAGATATAGACCAATGGAACAGAACAGAGTCCTCAGAAATAATACCACACATCTACAGCCATCAGATCTTTGACAAACCTGAGAGAAACAAGAAATGGGGAAAGGATTCCCTATTTAATAAATGGTGCTGGGAAAACTGGCTAGCCATAAGTAGAAAGCTGAAACTGTATCCTTTCCTTACTGCTTATACGAAGATTAATTCAAGATGGATTAGAGACTTAAATGTTAGACCTAATACCATAAAAACCCTAGAAGAAAATCTAGGTAGTACCATTCAGGACATAGGCATGTCTGAATGGTTCATGTCTAGAACACCAAAAGCAATGGCAGCAAACGCCAAAATTGACAAATGGGATCTAATTAAACTAAAGAGCTTCTGCACAGCAAAAGAAACTACCATCAGAGTGAACAGGCAACCTACAGAATGGGAGAAAATTTTTGCAATCTACTCATCTGACAAAGGTCTAATATACAGAATCTACAAAGAACTCAAACAAATATACAAGAAAAAAACAAACAACCCCATCAAAAAGTGGGGAAAGGATATGAACAGACATTTCTCAAAAGAAGACATTCATACAGCCAACAGACACATGAAAAAGTGCTCATCATCACTCGCCATCAGAGAAATGCAAATCAAAACCACAATGAGATACCATCTCACACCAGTTAGAATGGCAATCATTAAAAAATCAGGAAACAACAGGTGTTGGAGAGGATGTGGAGAAATAGGAACACTTTTACACTGTTGGTGGGATTGTAAACTAGTTCAACCATTATGGAAAACAGTATGGCAATTCCTCAAGGATCTAGAACTAGATGTACCATATGACCCAGCCATCCCACTACTGGGTATATACCCAAAGGATTATAAATTATTCTACTACAAAGACACATGCACACGTATGTTTATTGCAGCACTATTCACAATAGCAAAGACTTGGAATCAACCCAAATGTCCATCTGTGACAGACTGGATTAAGAAAATGTGGCACATATACACCATGGAATACTATGCAGCCATAAAAAAGGATGAGTTTGCGTCCTTTGTAGGGACATGGATGCAGCTGTCAACCATCATTCTTAGCAAACTATCACAAGAAGAGAAAACCAAGCACCGCATGTTCTCACTCATAGGTGGGAACTGAACAATGAGATCACTTGCAATGAGATCACTTGGACTCGGGAAGGGGAACATCACACACTGGGGCCTATCATGGGGAGGGGGCAGGGGGGAGGGATTGCATCGGGGAGTTATACCTGATATAAATGATGAATTGATGGGTGCTCACGAGTTGATGGGTGCAGCACACCAACATGGCACAGATATACATATGTAACAAACCTGCACGTTATGCACATGTACCCTAGAACTTAAAGTATAATAAAAATAAATAAATAAATAAATAAATGAGCAGACAGCCAAATCATGAATGAACTCCCATTCATGATTGCTACAACGAGAATAAAATACCTAGAAATACATCTGAGAAGGGATGTGAAGGACCTCTTCAGGAAGAACTATAAACCACTGCTCAAGTAAATAAGAGAGGACACAAACCAATGGAAAAACATTCCATCCTCATGGGTAGGAAAATTCTGTATTGTGAAAATGTCCATACTGCCCAAAGTAATTTGTAGATTCAATGTTATTCCCATCAAACTACTATTTACATTATTCACAGAATTAGAAAAACTACTTTAAATTTTATATGAAAGCAAAGAAGAGCTTGTACAGCCAAGAATAACCTAAGCAAAAGGAACAAAGCTGCAGGCATCATCCTACCTCACTTTAAACTATACTACAAGGCTACAGTAACCAAAAGAACATGGTACTGGTACCATAACAAACATATAGACCAATGGAGCAGAACAGAGACCTCAGAAATAACACCACACATCTACAACCATCTGATCTTTGATAAACCTCAGAAAAACAAGCAATGGGGAAAGGATCTTCTATGTAGTAAATGGTGCTGTGAAAACTGTTTAGCCATATGCAGAAAACTGAAAGTGGACTACTTCCTTACACCTTATACAAAAATTAACTCAAGATGGATTAAAGACTTAAATGTAAACCCCAAATTCATAAAAACCCTCGAAGAAAACCTAGGCAATATCATTCGGGACATAAGCATGGGCAAAGACTTCATGACAAAAATGTCAAAAACAATTGCAACAAAAGCCGAAATTGAAAAATGGTATCTAATTAAACTAAAGAGTTTCTGCACAGCAAAAGGAACGATCATCAGAGTGAACAGGCAACTTACAAAATGAAAGAAGATTTTTGCAATCTACCCATCTGACAAAGGTCTAATATCCAGAAACTACAAGAAACTTAAACAAATTTACAAGAAAAAAAACAAAAACAAAAAAAAAAAAAAAACCACGACCCCACCAAAAAGTGGGCAAAGGATATGAACAGACATTTCTCAAAAGAAGACATTTATGTGGCCAACAAACATAAACAAAAGCTCAGCATCACTGATCATTAGATAAATGGAAATCAAAACCACAATGAGATTCATCTTATGCCAGTCAGAATGGTGATTATTAAAAAGTCAAGAAACAATAGATTCTGGTGAGGCTATGGAGAAACAGGAACACTTTTACATTGTTGGCGGGAATGTGAGTTAGTTCAACCATTGTGGAAGACAATATGGTGATTCCTCATGGATCTAGAACCAAGAATACCATTTGACCTAGCAATCCCATTACTGAGTATATACACAAAGAAATGTAAATCATTCCACTATAAAGATATATGCACATGTATTTTTATTGCAGTGCTATTTACAATAGCAAAGACATGGAACCAACCCAAATGCCCATGAATGATAGACTGGATAAAGAAAATGTGGAATATATTCACCATGGAATACTATGCAGCCATAAAAAGGAATGAGTTCATGTACTTTGCAGGGATATGGATGAAGCTGAAAGCCATCATCCTCAGTAAACGAACAGAGGAACAGAAAACCAAACACCACATACTTTCACTCATAAATGGGAGTGGAATAAGGAGAACACATGGACAGGGAGGGGAACAAGACACACTGAGGCTTGTTGGGGGGTAGGGATGAGAGGAGAAAACTTAGAGCATCAGTCAATAGGTGCAACAAATCACCATGGCACATGTATACCTACATAACAAGCCTGCACATTCTGCACATGGATCCCAGAACTTAAAGTAAAATTTAACAAAAAAGAAACATGAAAAGATAAAATAATAAATAAATTATCTGATAATTTCAGCATCTTTGCTGTGTCTCATTATGATGCTTGTTCTTTCTCTTAAAACTGTGAGGTTTTTTTTGTTTGTTTGTTTTTTTTTTTTTGCCTTTTGATACGCCTTGCAGTTTTCATTTTGTTTTGTTTTTGTTTTTGTTTGATAGCTGAACATGATGTGCTGGTTAAAAGATATTGTGGTAAATAGTTATTTAGTAATGTGGTGGTAAGATGTGGGGGTAGAGAGAGTGTCCTGTAGTTTATAGTTTTGTAACCACCCAACAGGTTCTTATTGCCTGCCGCACAATTGAAGCCAGTTGACTGAGACAGAAACATTGCAGCAGAGAAAGAGTTTAGTTATCTCAAGAAAGCTGAATGGAAGGATGGGAGATTTTTCTTGAATCCACCTCCCTGATAACTCAAAGGCTAGGGACTTTAAGGATAATTGTACAGGCAGGGAGTTAGGGAATGGGTGCTGACGATTAGTTGTGGATGAAATCATAGGGATGTTAAAAACTGTCTTTATGTGCTGAACGAGTTTCTGGGAAAGGAGTTGGGGAGTCACAGGACCAGTTGAGTCAGTTCCTTGGTGTGAGTCACAAGTCTGAGTGGAGTTAGTCACCAGAATGCAAAAGTCTGAAAAATATCTCAAAGACTAATCTTAGGTTTTACAATAGTGATGCTATTTCTAGGAGCAATTAGGGAAGTTACAAATCTTGTGACCACCTGCTACATGACTCTTGAGCAGTAAACTATTATAGAAAAGCAAGCTAGGGAATAGGCTGGTAATTGTTTAACTGCACCTACATTATAGCAGAATTCAAACCCCTTTCATGATTCCAACTTTACAGCCTTTCATTAGTCTCACAAAGGTAGTTTTAGTCCCCAGAAGACTCAGTTTTGAGACGGACTATTATCATCCTCGCTTCAAAGTTAAACTATGAACTAAATTCGTTTTATAGTCAGCTTGGCCTACACCCGAGAATGAGCAAGGAGAGTTAGCTTGTGAGGTTAGAAGCACGATGGAGTCACTTAGGTTAGATTTCTTTCACTGTTATAATTTTTGCAAATATAGTTTCGATTTGGTCTCAGTTTTTTAGTAAGCCTTTGCCTCTGGATTACGAGCTTCACAAGTGTTTGTTGATTCCCTTTCTCTTAGGTTGGACAGGATGGCTAGAGCGGTCTGGAGTTGGGTACTTTTCTTTCCTCAGATCACTTAGGCAGATTTAGCTTTCATTGGTAGTTTCTTCTGAGGGCAGGCCTTGATAGGAAAGACAGAATGCTCTGACATATTTCAAAATTGTTCCTTTACTCCTCCCCCTTCTGGAAGCATGAGAGAATTTTTTGTTGACAATTACTTTGAGTACCCAACCGAGCTTACAGAGGTAAAATTCATGAAAATGGAGTACCCTCCCTGTAGCAAATTCTACATTGCCTCAGCAACCATTTTAAATATAAGCTATACATTTTCATACCAGAAGCAGAGCACAGTCACCCTTGACACAGTTTCCAGTTCTACACCCAGCTCCAGTTCCTCAATATGGTCGATCAGTCCAGTTATCTGTCTTACACAACTGCTCCCTAGTGATCAGTTCCCTATTGGACAGGTAGACGTAGCCTGTTTGACTGGTCACATTGACTTTCTCACCTTACATAGACTGTGTGGGTATGCGACAGTGACTGGCTGTTAGTCACTGCATGACATCTTGGAACTCATGCCTGCTTTCTTTAAACAAACCAGTTCCCTGTGAGAATACTGTTTGAATAATGTCCTAGGCCCAATAAAGGCAGTAGCCCATGGTTCCCCGTTTCTCTCCCTGCCTGCCTTGACCTCCATGTCAGTGGCCTTTGGACATGCCATAAACCATCCCCCCCAGGACCTGTAAGTAGTAAAATTTCATTTCCATCTTGTGTCTCTCCTAATCATTGGAAAGGTGCTCTCTGTCCTTAAAGATCTTAAATTAAAACATCCCTCCAAAATGGGTTCCTTTATCGTTTTTGACACAGAATTGTCCATACTGAGACTAGCAATTTTTAATTTACAGTTCAGTTTTTCCAACCCTGGCACTGGTTCCCAAAGCAATTTCTACTTGTGAGTCTCTGCTCTGGTAAGGGGTGACTTCTTATACCCATCTGTCTCTCTCTTACATCTTGAGGGCGGGGTTTGCCCTTATGCCCTTACCTCTTTTACAGACAAAGAGATTTTTTATTTTTTATTTTTCAGCCTGTTAGGCTTTTTACCTGTTGTTAAGGTGGGGTAGCAACTTCCAAATTCCTTATATGTAGAACTGGCAACCATAAGTTTATCAGGGTTTTTTTTTTTTTTTTTAGGGTAGTGAAGTTATTCTGCATGATACTTTAATAGTGGGTACAAGAAAATATCAATTTACCAAAACCCATTGAACTTCATAGCACAGAGAATTAAACTTATTGTTAATACATGCAAAGGTTAAACTATAATTCAAAGGTCTGAGGGACTCCAGGATGGAATGTTAATGTGTCAGATTATCTAAGTGCATTGCAACCTTATTGAAGTGGGTGGATGAAAAAGGTTCTGACCTAAGTAACTTTGGTATTGAGAGGAGTCTTTTAGACTAAAGGACAAAGGAAATGTACATAAAAACTCTACTCTGACCAAGTTATTTCTTTCAGTAGTATGGGTTAACAATTCTGAAAAGACTATACATCTATACTGAAATTGAACAATGAAGTAAATAGATGCAGAGGATAGAAACAAAATGTCTCACTATTGAGAAAGATGTTACAGGTAATCAAAGTAAGATGCCAGGATGACCTGTGTGATAATGGGTATATCTAAATATACTTAATATAGTTAAATATGGAAATACGTGTATGTGTATACATGAGAGTCAGTATAAATACAAGGATTAATATATACCCTACTGTGTCATCTAAGGAGCCTAAAAACAATGACACACCACATGAGAAGATCTAGAAACAAGTAGACTTAGTGTCGAGGCTTTGACTTCTAATACAATTTTCAAAGAAATAAAAAAGAACTTCTTGGTATAATGAGTGATTCTAGGAATGGGGAAGAAATTGTACAATATGAGCCTGGAGCATCTTGTAATGCCAGAAAATAAAAATAAAAATTGCTAAGACAAACAAACAAATGAAATGAACAACCAAACAACAACAACAACAACAACAAACCATACTGATGACAATATGCCAAAGAGACCAATATGGTTTGACCATGTCCCCACCCAAATCTCATCTTGAATTGTAGTTCCCATAATCCCCACATGTCATGAGAGGGACCCAATGGGAGGTAATTGAATGATGGGATGGGTTTCCCCCATGCTATTCTCATGACCATAAGTTCTCACAAGATCTTATGGTTTTATAAGAGGCTTCCCCCTTTCCTTGGTTCTCATTCTTCTCCTTCCCACTGCCATGTGAATAAGGACATGTTTGCTTCCCCTTTCATCATGATTATAAGTTTCCTGAGGCTTCCCCAGCCCTGCACAACTGTAAGTCGATTAAACCTGTTTTCTTTATAAATTACTCACTCTTTGGGAGTTCTTTATAGCAGGATGAGAATGAACTAATACAGAGACACAGGAGCTAATGACAGAGCTTCAAAGACCAAACATGAAACGATCAGAGTAGCAAAATAAATAAAATTGTATTGAATTCTAAACCAAAGTAAACAGTAACAGAATAGGGAGAGGCAACAATTCTCCCACACAAAAGAATTCCAGATAATGCATGTAAATACTCTCTCCTCACAGAAGTAGAACATAACTTTCCACCCCTTAATAGGGGCCTGTGCATAGTGACATTTTTCCTAGGAGTACAGTTGAAAGGAGTTGGGGAGTAACTTTATAGTAGGTAACATGGCAAACACTACCTCAGCCAGGTGATAAAGGTTAACATCACAGTGTAATGCATGTTGATAGTATATGCCCTTGAAATGATGTGGTGAGATCTCTGTAGTTTCCCTTTCCCAAAACCAGAACTTCAGTCTAATCATTGGAGAAATATCAGACAAATCCCAATTGATGGGCATTCTAAAAAATACATGACCAGGTTGCCTCAAAACTGTCAGGGTCATCAAAAATAAAAGGTTTTGCAAAACTATCTGTCAAGAGGAGCTTGAGGAGATGTGGTAGCTAGACTAGATGTAATGTTGTATTGTGGGTGATATTCTGGAACAGAAAAAGGACATTAGCTAAAAACTAGGAACATTTGCATAAAGTACAGATTTTAGTTAATAATAATGTATCGCTCTTTTGTTCAGTAATTGTGAAAAAGGTACTATAAAAATGTAAGATGTTAATATTAGGTGAAATTGGTACAAGGTACATGGAAACTGTGTTATGTTCTCAGTTTTTCTCTGAATCCATACTACTACAAAATTAAAAATTTTTACAAAACATGAAAGATAGTCTACAAGATGCAGTAAATAAGATTCTTCATGACCCCCCCAAAAGAGATAATTAAACAAAATGAATGAGATTAAGATCCTTAAGATACATGAAGAAATAGTATCCAAGAAAAAGAATGGAAGTACTAAAACAAGTTTAGGCAGCTGTGAAAAATAACCAGAATCTGTAATTTAGAAAAATATGACCTTTGTCAATTAGTGTGACCAATTAAAAAAAATTCATAGCCACCTTCAAGTCTTCCTTGATTTACTTGCTCTGCTCAAAAACAGAAACCTGATTTTGATAGCATTCAATAGGGCAGTGATAAGAAGTTAAAGCAGCTGAGTGTCATGTGTTGTAACTTGTTCAGAATTGAGTTAAATTTGGGGAAGCTGAAAAATAGAGAATTAGATAAAGTTTGTACTAATACTCCAAGTGCAAAAAGTATTACACATAACAAAGGCTGATGTCATGAGAAGATGGAGAGTATAGATTTTAAACATCAACCTTTGTGACTGATGATATATTCATGTACATTGAGGAGGGAGTGGTATATATTAAATGGCTATGTTAACAATAAAGCTATTAAATAAGAAAAATGTATACATTCATTCATTGGAGACATGGGATTTTCTGAGAAATACAAGAAATGGGAGGAAGAAAAAAATGTTAGGACATAAAGCTGATGATTGTTTTATTGGACAATTTTAATTTGTGGAGCCTTTGGTGCAAATACCCTGTGGGATAAGTGAAAGATGTCTACATTTCCTTCAGAATTTTTGTATCAAATGAGAAATACTAAGAGTCATTTCATATCACAGGTTGGCAATATGCCAATATCAGCCCTACAGCCATAGTACATGTGAACCCTAAGTTTTTAAAGCCTATCACCAAAATCACCATCCCCCCCAAAAAAATGGAAGAATTACAGGAGCATTCAAGAAGTGAGGAAGGTAAACATTTGGACAGAGAGCCATATTAGGCATATCACCATAGATGTGTTTTTGTTTTCTTGAAAAGCAATGTCATTTTTCTGAAATGAGTGAGACAAGAATCTTCCTAGAAGCAGGTGCCTTGAGGGCAAAACTCTAAAGAGTCCTTTCCAGCATTTGAACACAGACGTCCTTGCTTCATCCCTGTCTTTCAATCAATGTCTTTTTTCTTGTTTCTACTATCTTTAGCTCATATTCTAGCCCAGAGCCCTGCTTGAAAAGTTCCAATTCTAGAGACTATATTATTAGAAAATGATAAAACAGGAAGTAGAAAAAAATTCTAAGTATGGAGAGAAATGTTTTCTCTATAATTCTAACTCTCTTCAGCCATTAGTACCGGTTCTAAAATGGAGTTAATAGCTATTGTACAGAGTTGTTTGAGGATTACGTGAAATCGTGCATGTAAGGTGGTGAGCAGAATAAGAACTTGAATGTTAGTGATGGTTAAAATTATTACTGTACCATTATTATTATGCAACCATATTTTCCATAGAAAGTTATCTGTAAAAATTGGATTTCTTCTTTCCCCTAATCATTTTCTTTCCTGCTTCTCCTCCAGGTTTTCTGTGGTACTTTCTCACTTTCAAGTAAATTTAAATATTAATGACACTTCAAATGTCTTTTGGGGGAATTGTGTAGTCTTAAAATTTTTTATTTGGGCTGCCTCATTTTAGGAAAGTGCAGGAGGGAGATACACATACAACAAAATACTTTTAAATCTCCCACAAACTGAAATAAAAATTTATAAAACAGATCTATTTTAAGGGATGCCTTTTTCATCAGATACATTATGAGATTCTGGAGCCTGTGGTATGTGTACAGAGCAGATGACCCCGGCAAGCCTTGTTCCATGGGCCAAGTCCAAATTTGCAAGTTACCCGGGGAGCTTGAGCTTTGTATATGATCCATAGGAGGCCACATAGTTAAGTCCAACTTGCTCCACAGCTGGTTACTCCTCAGGGGGGAAGGTGAGATACACCTCTCTGCAGCTGGAAGACCCAGCAGAAACCTGGAAGGCCGAGCCTTTCTCTGCAGGTCTGGAGTAAGCCGTTACTCCTGGAGCAGTGGCATACATGAGGTTCAGTGGGTGATTCAGCATGGCCGGCTCATGGAGTGGCATCTGGATTGTCTGCTATCCAGTTGCCCTAGCTGGGCGAGTGAGAGTTCATATGATTCTTAGGGGCGTGTTAAGCTCATGAACATTTGATTGTAGTAATTACCTGGGAACCCCCCTGACTAAGTTGCACACCCAGCATTCAGTGAGGGAGACCTTATTTCTAAGGAATGATAAATGGCAACTACTTAATTGTTTGGAGAAAAGGTGGTGTAGTTTCCATTTGGCCTGGTTCTCAGTCTGTATAATCATGAGTGCATTCCAAAACAGCATCAATAATAACATTCTGTAGATAGCTAGACCCCACTCCATTGATATTTCTTACAGGCATTATTTCTTATGTATATTCTCAGGGGAAGGCTAGTATAGTATTCCTAATCTATTTTTCCCATTAGGGAAAATTAGGTATATGAAAGCAATGGGAAATGTTCAAAGTCATATAATAAATAATGCTAGAGGCAAAAATGAAACCCAGATGACCAGTTCCTTAGTAAACTAAATTGTATGAGAAGGAATGGTATAGGATATTGTATCTGAAGAAGTCTTTTCCCCTTGAAATGAGAATGAAGAAGGAATGGTGTTGATATTTATGAGAACTTAGCATAGACCCTTGCATATAATGCTAAGCTAACAAACACTCATTTACTTTCCTTTTTTTTTTTTTGCCCCCCTTCCTTATCTGTCACCTTTGACTTTTAATCTCTGCAAAAATTATTTCAATCTCATCTCAATCTCCCAATGACTCTACCTTCCCAGAAATTGAAAAAAATCTACTGTCTCTGCGGAGGTGTCTGGTTCCAGCAGGGGCACAACTTCTCCTTTCACTTCAGAACTCTATGTGAGAACTGAGTGCAGAGGATACCGTAGCTTTGATGCCTATTTGATGGAATGAAGCACAGATGGAAAGGCCTCATTTCCATTTGTCAAGGAGCTTTGGCTTTGAGGCATCGGAAACCACTACCTGTGACCATTTCTTCATCCACAGGGCGTTAATGACACGTGGCTCTGGAGGCAGCAGCAAGTATGTGTGAGGACCGTGGGGGTAGGGGCATGGGCAGCTCTGGGTCCATGTGGCAGGAGCCTCCTTGGTATGAGCCTTCATACTGGCAAAAAAGGTAGGATGATGAGACAACCCCAGGAAGCCATCTCAGTGGCAGAGTCCTTCTCATGGGGGACAGTAGAGAGTGACAAGTGTCAGATGGAACTTGTGAGATAGACTGGGGATTCCCAGACATGACTGTAGGTATTCTTTCAATATCAGTTGGGTTCACGTTATAAAATGCAGCATACTCCCTCTTTATTCTGGGGTGGTTATATCCTGAAGAAACAGTGTTAGCCATGAAATAGCAAGATGTTAGGGCTCAAAAACACATGAAAAGATATCAAGAGAAATGCAGTGAACTGTGAAGGGTCACAAACCCCCTGAGAGGTAATGCTGTGGTGAAAACAAAGTACTCGTGTCTCTTACAGAATGTATCCTCTTGTTACTTTTGCGCAAGATTGTTTTCACCCTTTAAAGTATAATAAAACTATATATGAGTGGCAGAGTAGTCTCCGGTCTCTTATAAATGTGGTCTCCGGTGTTTAAATCCTCAGGTTTGAATCCTGGCTCTTCCTCTTCCTAACTATGTGACTTTGCACTAGTTTTTTTTTTTCTTTTTAACTTATTTGTCTGTCAGTTTCCCAAAGGATACTAATACATTATGAGTTTGTTGAAAATCAAATAAATGAATTCTTATAAGTAAATATCTTAGACAAAAAGTTTACATGGTAAATCTCATTAAGAAAGATTGAATCTTTTTTACTAGGAATTATTCTAGAAGAAATTAAAGAGCCATAGTAATTCTAACTCAATGGATGAAAAATCTAAGACATTAGAGGCTGAATGACTTGGAAGGTTATGTCTACAAACACCTACTATGCATACACAGTGGAGGTCGTTTAAGAGTCAAGAATAACACGTAAGAAATAGTTCAAAATACACCGGAAATGTACGTGATCCACGGTTGACCTTTGTCATGTACCGAAAGAATGGAATAGACTTCCACAAGGTTAGCAAGAGTCGTCATTACAGTCTAAATTATTTCTAAAAATATTTTACGGAGGAGGTAGGAGACAGTGGAAAGTTAAAATCATTGAATTGTTAAGTGCCCAAGCAAAAGTTTACAAAGTGCTTTTTATTGACTGACTAAAACCCTTTGTATCTATTGTTTACACCATTTAAATCAACTTAGAAGGAGTGGCTATCACTGCCTTTTCTCAGAGTGCCCTTGGAAAATTAGCCATGCAGCAGAGCATCACCAGGCAGATGCAATTCTTCCTTAGAGTTTTCATTTGTTTACTTACAAGACTTTTATGGAACTCCTATGATGTACCCACACACTGAACAAGAAGCTGGGGAAATAAAGTTGCTGCCAACAATGAGTACCCAGCCTTGAGGAAATCGGAGATGCTAATAGGTAGCTAGAACACATTCTGACAAACGTTTTGATAGAACACGTGGATGAACAATCCAGGCTGCTCGTGTGTGTGGTTGAAGGGGAGGAAAGGAGAGGGTGTAGGGGAATAAAAACTCTGGCTTGGGTTTGTAAGGGTGAGCAGTAGCCAGCCAGGCATATAGAAGTGTGATATTCCTCACACATGAATTCAGGGAGAAAAGACAGAGCATGGATACTAAGGAAGCTGGGTACTGCTCAGTGCACCTAACCACGGGGTGAGAGAAGTGGTTGAAGAAAGGACGGCAAAAGCCTGTGAGGTGAGGACATCAGGTCATGAGAAACCTGTGTGCCAATCTAAGTGGCTTGGTCCTCTCCCTTGGTGGAACTCAACACAGGAAGTGAAGAATTCTGGAGATGGTCATGGTCAAGCAGGGACTCGGGGGCCTTGGCTGGGACAGCCCCTTAACCCCAGTGATGTAGAAGCCCATAGCAGAGCATGATGGGGCCAGACTGCTGGGGTTAAAACCAGGCCCTGTGCTTAGCAGCTATGTGGCATAAGCGTTCTGTGACTCAGTTTCCCTAACTGTAAATCAGCATTTGGCAGAAGGTTGTTTAGAGGATGGACTGAGTCTGTGTGTGTGCAGCCCTGAGAACAGAGTATGGTGTATAATACCCATGAGTGATTACTAATACTTCACTGTTCTCATTGGAGACATGGGACTCTCTTGGTGTCAACTGAGAACGTTGCAAAAGATGTGGGGTAAGACCAACTCTGCTCGCCATTTCTTCCTTTCTTTCTTTCTTTCTTTCTTTCTTTCTTTCTTTCTTTCTTTCTTTCTTTCTTTCTGTCTGTCTGTCTGTCTGTCTGTCTGTCTTTCTGTCTGTCTGTCTTTCTTTCTTATTTTTTGAGACGGAGTCTCACTCTGTTGCCCAGGCTGGAGTGCAGTGGCATGATCTTGGCTCACTGCAAACTCCTCCTCCCCGATTCATGCCATTCTCCTGCCTCAGCCTCCCAAGTAGCTAGGGCTACATACAAGCACCTGCCACCACACCTGGCTAATTTTTTGTATTTTTAGTAGAGACAGGGTTTCATCGTGTTAGCCAGGATGGTATCGATCTCCTGACTTCATGATCCGCCTGTCTCTGCCTCCCGAAATGCTGGGATTACAGGTGTGAGCCACTAGGCCCAACTCTGTTCTTTAAAAATGAGGAAGAAACCGTCCCGGAAGCATCATCATCTACAACAATAAGCATCGTCTACAGCAATAAGCATCCATTCAACGCTTGTTACTCTAAGAAAAATACCGAATTTGATGTAGCAATGTTGGCTGTGTCGACTTGCTAAATGGATTTGCTAAATGGATATTTACTGAAATGAAATAAAAGAAATCCACTCTGTTAGACTTCCTAGAGCTTTATTTAAAGCGTTTTAAAAAATATGTAATACAGGTTTCCGATAAAAAATTCAAAAAGTACTAAAGGTTATAAAGTAAAAAAAAAAAAAAAAAAAAAAAAAAAACCTTCCTGGCCTTTTTCCTGGTCTCTGCAAGCATCTTTTCCTCCTTTGAGGTAACTAGCTTTTATTTTGTTTTTTCCTCTTTATATTCCACTGCCTAGAAATCATGTATCTTTTAACACACACAGACAAAACACACACAGAAACAGAAACAGAATGGTAATGATAGATACACATTTTATATAAATGATATGCACTGACATGTAGCTATTTTTTAGATGAAACAATATATCTTAGAGATATTTAAAAAGCAATATATACTGAATTATCTTCTTAAAAACTGCATACTTTTCTATTATATGGATATATTATTATCCGTTAACCTAATCCTATATTGATAGAGATTTAGATTGTTTCCAGTGATTTACTTTTATACAAAATTTGCCAATTTATATACCAGAACGTATATTACTTTGCTTAAGAAAAATAGTACCTACGTGTGATATTTTTGAGTCAAAATTATGAGGATTCTTATTAAGTATTATACAATTGTCCTTCAAATGAAAAATCAAAATTACTATATTTCAAAAAATCTAAGAAGTAAAGCAAAGTAGTATCAATTATTTAATTAACATGTAGTTGATGTAACATTCAGGTAAAATGTAAGATAAAGCACGGTTCTATTTTGTATGTGCTTCTTATTTTTTTGGTCAGGTCCTCTTGTGCATAAAATGCATATACCTAATTTTTAAAACTTGGAATATACTTTTACCATTTCAAATAAGTATAGACTTTTACTGTTGTATCTTTGCTTTTATTATATAAACTGGTCATATAAATGATTCATTTGGTGCTGACCTCTTGTTCTGAAATGTAGCCTCAGATCTCAACACTACATTTGTAAAACACAAATTTGATTATATCAATCCAGGGTTTAAAGCCTTTTAGTGTTTTCTCATCAAAAACCTCCTAAATTAAACAACAAAAAAAGTCAAAACTACAACAACAAAGGAAAACAGGTCAGACTCTGTGTGCAGTGCCAAGGAGCTCCATCCCCATTGTATTCGCTGTGCTCAAAGGGGCCAGTCACATGTCATGCAATGGAATTCAGCAGCAGCGTCACTGCAAAGAAAGAAGCTCAGAACCTCTCCACTTTAAAAGGATCATTGTTCCCTTCTAAGGAAATATCCACAAGCATGACTTTGAAGAGGAAAGCCGTGAATTTTAAAGTCAGGTCGGCACTTGACTCTCTACTGTGTATTTACAACAAGGCTAAGCTCTCCTTTCCACTTGTATAGAATGGTAAAAATCATACGGTACCTAGCAAGAGTTTTAATAATGAGTAAATCAGATAACACGAGCAAACAGGTATTCTCTAATTATTGTCTTCTCACTTTTCTGATCACAGAAATTGTTTATTCTGAAATTATTGTTTCAGAAATTGGCTGTAAAGTAGTACAGTCAGGAGATCAAGACCATCCTGGTTACCACAGTGAAACCCCGTCTCTACTGAAAATACAAAAAATTTACCAGGTGTGGTGGCATGCGCCTGTAATTCCAGTTGCTCGGGAGGCTGAGGCAGGAGAATCACTTGAACCTAGGAGGCAGAAGTTGTAGTGAGCCGAGATCACACCATTGCACTCCAGCCTGGGTGGCAGAGCGAGACATCATCTCAAAAACAAAAACAAAAACAAAAAACAATAAAGTAGTACAGTCCAGATGAGGAGTTGACAAACCATACCTTGCAGGCCCAATACTGCCCATCATGTGTTTTGGGATGGCCCATGACTGTGAGGTTAGAACAGTTTTTAAACTTTTTCTTTATTAAATACTAACTTATACATGCATATATGTAATTGTGAATTTTATGAATACATAATGGCTATGGGAAATCATCTTTTTGAAAGCAGGTTGAGAATTTCAGTAGAATTTAAAGCGTGAAAGGAGGAGGATTATGAGCTTAAATCTCAGAGAGATTTCATCTTCATGGTGTGAATTAAATTCTCTAGTAAATAAAATTATTTTTTCTATCTCTATCAAAGGGTGTGGGTATAGTGTGTGCCTATGTATGTATGTGTGGTTTGGTGGGGGTATGTGGGTAAAAGTACGACTCTAAGTGTCAGCCTAATCCAGGAGTAGAAAAGTGCTTTTCTCATCTTATCAACCTATTCATCTCAGTCCCTTTTAGTTCACAACAGGGAAACCTCCAGCGAGTTAAAGTCCAAAAGGGACTATGAGTAGGTGGCCTGTCTTAGACCATAGTCTGAGTCTGTAAATCAATATCGAATGAGGAACTACAGAGGATATGTTGCCACACCTCAGAAAATCACAGAGAAATGAGACATCCTCATGAATGCCTTTTTTCCACAGAAGAACAGCATTAACAATTGGCTACACTAAATATATGCAGCACACAGTTAAAGGTAAACACTGTTGTTGAGAGTGATGCAAATGTTCTCAAAAATAATTTAATCTATTCACATTCTACATTTTTAAATGCTGGAAAAGGTCAAAATAAATATTTTGAGACATGAGAAAATTATATAAAACTCAAATTTCATTATCCATAAGTGAAGTAGAACACAGTTGTGTTTCATTCCTTTACTTGTTGTCTGTGGCTGTCATTATATGACAATGGCATGGCTGAGTTGTTGCAACACAGACATTGCTACATGGACTTTGCAGCAGAAACTGTATATCCTGAAAGGCCTAACGTGTTTGTTATCTGGCCCTTTACAAAAAATATCTGTTGATCCCTGACCTGGACAATGTTATTATAATGTGTGTGCATAGATACATTTATGTACAAGTTTGTATATGTGTGCATACATTTCCGTATTTAATGTTTATATACGATATGTGAATAGGCTAAAATGTTTCAAAGATACACTCCATTCTTGTATAAATGGAGTGTTGGGATGTCGTCTGTCACCTGCACCGTTATTAGGAAGCTTCTGAAACTTGTTCCTAGAGTGATCCTATATCTAGCCACATTGTGGGATTTCTGTTTGGCTACTAACAACTGTAAGAATCAGAAAATCTTACCCTTGGAAAATTATTGGGACTACCTTGAATAATTTTTTATACTAGTGTGGTTGCATCACCCAAAACTACCAGAGATTTTGTAAATGGTTGCATGATTTGTGGGCTTATAATGGAGAAGGGAGGTGGTGCGGGTGGAGGAGGGAGTGCGTGGAGAGTTAGGGAGTAGGGGTCGGGTGGAGGGGGGAGGGAGTGATGAGGAATGCAGTTGTGGGAGGGAAGGAAGTGCGAAGGAGGAAGTCATCACGGAATAGGAGACTGAAGTCATGCGAAGAGGAAGGAAGGAAGAAAGTAATCCATGAAAAGTCAACTAAAAGGCAGTTCCAGTGTAAAATATCCAGGAATCCTAAAATCCTTCTCCCCCTCCCTGTCCTTCCCTCCTCCTTCCCTTCCCTTCTTCCCTCCCTTCCTCCACCCCTCCCCTCCCCTCCCCTCCCCCCCTCCCTCCCCTCCCCTCCCTCTCCCTTCCCTTCCCTTCCCTTCCTCCCTTCCTTTCTCTCTTTTTTTTTTTTTTTTGATGGAGTCTCACTCTGTCACCCAGGCTGGAGTGCAGTGGTGGGATCTCAGTTCACTGCAACCTCCACCTCCCGGGTTCAAGCAATTCTCCTGCCTCAGCCTCCCGAGTAGCTGGAACTACAGGCATGTGCCGCCACACTCAGCTAATTTTTTGTATTTTTAGTAGAGATGGGGTTTCACCATGTTAGTCAGGATGGTCTCAATCTGCTGTCCTCATGATCCACCCTGCTTGGCCTCCCAAAGTGCCAGGATTACAGGCGTGAGCCACCATGCCCAGCCAGGATGTTTTCTTTATATATGTTTGTGTGATGGAGAGAATTTGGTCTGAAGTTTTAATTTATTGCAAAGTGGTAGTAAGATTGTATAATAGATAGGTAACTAACCATCACCTACTTCAAAATCTTAGTATTTCCTAAAAGAATCAAGAGTTGCACATAACCAAACTGACTTGGGAAAGTTCATAAAATCCACTTGATAGTTTGTTGACAGATACATGTCATACGCAACTAGTAAATCATAAAGCAATTATTGAGTGTTTGCCCATCTTTTTTTAAAAGAATTAAACAGAAAAATGAAAAGTGTCATAAAGCTACATTTATTTTTGTCTTTCTGTGTTCTAAATATAGAGAGAACTAGAAAATATATGAGTGAATTCAGTGAAGGGTTTTCAATAGGAATCCTAAATGATTGAAAGCGGAACATGAAAAGCAGTGAGAGACAGGACCTGTGGGTATTATTTCCACACAGGAGAAAATTAGCTGGCTGGTCAGGCCAGTGTTTCCAATTTTTACTCTTTTTTGCTCTCCCTTGTTGGTTCCTTTCCCCAGGTTTACAAGATGTACACGAAAACTCATTTTGTGGGTGCTCAAATGCAGAAAACATTCTTTATGTTAGAGGAGTTAGCTGAAATGAATATTCTATGTAAATTACTTGGATCAATCCTAAAATTAGCGCTTTTGTTGTTTATTCCTCCATACAACCAAGAGACATTCATTACTGTCCGTAGGGTGTGCCAGGAAATTTGCTGAAAAAAAAGTCACACCCAAAGTCTACATTTTCGTAAGGCTTTACAGCTTACAAAGATGGCTCCCAGTCTGCTACCTCTAATTTGTCTTCATCTAATCCAAACTTCCCAGCCACCCTCCTGCCTGCCAGTGGAAACAAATAACTCTAATTCTACTTTTCATTGCCACTACCTATATAATCAAGTACATCAAGATTCCCCTTCTTTTTCTATACCAGTCATTTCTGGAAATACCCAGAGGTATCTTGTTTGCAATGGTGGCAACACCTGGTGTTACAGGATCCCCTTATTTTTCCTGGTGTTCAGTGTCCATGACGTCAGGGGAGAGCAGTGATTTGCGCTTCCAGCTACCATGGCTCTAGTGCTTCCTGAGATGCAGGTTCTTTGGACACCACCACATCCTGACAGTTCTTCTCAAAGAAACCAGAGTAGTGCGTCAGAATCCCTTTTCATTCTTTCAGACGGCCTTCTCTATAGCCAGGCTGAAAAAATAAGGACACAGCTCATCTATCCCACTCTGTCATACTTTTCCATCTATCCCGCTCTGTCATACTTTTCCACCTGGACATCATGATGCCTGTGTCCTGTGTCTCAGCGAGCTTTCAAAGAAAAGAGCCCTCTCAGCAATGCCTGTAGTAACTCTCCCCAAGAGAGCTCAGGCATTTGTTTTCATGCTGGGGAACAGGATGGGGAGATAAGATTCCAGTCTATCTTGTCCATGTCCCATTCCTTCAGTTATACCTACCCTTTAGTGTTCAGACTCAAATATCTATCTGAAACTCTTTCCCATCTTGGAAACTAAGGTCTGTTAATGAAGCCCTGTGGCCTTTTGGGAAATACACTTCATTTGCAGCAATCCTTGAAGATAGACAGAATAACTACATTCACACCTTGTAAGAATCTGAGGCCGGGCACAGTGGCTCAACGCCTGTAATCCCAACAATTTGGGAGGTCAAGGCAGGTGGATTGTCTGAGCTCAGGAGATCAAGACCAGCTTAGGCAACACAGTGAAACCCTATCTCTACTAAAATACAAAAGGAATCAGCCAGGTGTGGTGGCACCTACCTGTAGTCCCAGCTACTCGGGAGGCTGAGGCAGGAGAATTGCTTGAACCCGGGAGGCAGAGGTTGCAGTGAGCCGATATCACGCCATTGCACTCCAGCCTGGGTGACAGAGTGAGACTCTGTCTCAGAAAAAAAAAAAAAAAAAAAAAAAGAATCCAAGTGATTAAATAATACGTCTTTAATCTCACAATTAGTAAGTAGCAGAGTAGGCACTTGAATCCATCTCTTTGACCTCTGCACATGTTCTTTTTCAGCTTCTGACCCCAAGTCTGAAAGTGGTTGCTTGAGTAAAAGCCTTTGTTGCCTGGCTTTTCATCTCTTACCAAATGTGTAAAGAAGAGAAAGATAGCACTTGTTCTTATTCCCTCGTCTTTTTTGTTTCCCTAATAAGAAGTTCTGCAGACTGCCCAATGCTGAATATAAATCAAAAGTGGAGGGAAAAAAATCCAGTTTGGTCATGAGGTAGCATCACATCCTTTTCATTACTGTTTATTCCCCTTGTAGACAATGACTGTGGAAGCACATAATTGGAAATAAGGGCTATTTTACCCCTGATCTGCCATCTGAGGCTTGAAGAAGAACAAAAGCGTCTTGCTCTGGAAGGGGTTTAGTGAGGTCGAAAGGTTCAGTGGCCTGGATTCTGCATTAATGGATATTTGTGGCTTAAGTTCATGTTGAGAAGTCCTAAACCTCTCCCCTTGTGTCCTAACTGTGATACTTTAAAACACTGAGAATTCTTTTCAAAAAGAAAGATGTGTGTGTGTGTGTGTGTGTGTATGTGTGTTTATCAGCTGAGGAAGAAAATAATATAGAATACACAATAAGAATATACAGAAGTACATAATAAACAGGAGCATGTTATTTTTCTAGTTTAGTTGAAGCAAATGAAAATACCACCACAAAACCTATACAGCACAAGTTGGTGGATAAACTAAACAAAACTGATTTTTCCTTTGTTTTCTTTTGTTTGAAGTTACAATACCCAAGGGTTATTAAGTTTCTTTGTGCCATGAACCACTTTAAAAGTCTGATACAGCATATCAATCTGTTTTCAGAACAATGTTTTTAAATGCACACAATAAAATACACAGGATTACAAAGGAAACTATTTATGTTAAAATGCAGTTATGAAATTATTTGGAAACCAGTCATTATCATTTATGTGTGCTCCTTTATTAATACATTTAAAAAAGCAAACAGACTGACAGTACTGATATGAAAATATGCACGACAAAGTCACAGTACTGCTAATAATACTTTTGTAATTTGTTGCCTTCATTAATAATTAAAAGAAATGTTAAATTCCCATAAGAATTTAGTGAAAATAAAAATTCAATATTTTCTCCATCCAAGTTCATGGACTCCCTGGATTCTATCCTCAGATCTTTTGGAGAGTTCGTGGGTTCTGAGTGGAGAATTCCTTCTAGAGAGAGACAGTGGGGAGGTTGGAGACTGAAGATGACAGCCAGGTCTGGACATTTCTTGGCTTTTCTGCTAGGAGAAATTAAATGTAATTAAGTGTTCAGCAGGTGCCCTACTTCTCTCTCTTTGAGGTCCTGCTTTTTTTCTGGCTGCAGCTACCAGCTCCTTCCCCATTAGGATCCCAGTCACATCTTCATCCTCTATGTCTCTTTAGTCCTGATATTTAAAAGTCACTCCACATATATATGGCCTACCTGAGTTCCCCTGGCCTGGCTGAGACATAATCAGCATCTTCAAATAAATCCTGTCTGGGCGCAGTGGCTCACGCCTGTAATCCTAGCACTTTGGGAGGTCAGGGCGGGTGGATCATGAGGTCAGGAGTCTGAGACCAGCCTGGCCAACATGGTGAAACCTCGTCTCTACTAAAAATACAAAAATTAACCAGGCGTGGTGACGGGCACCTGTAATCCCAGCTACTCAGGAGCTGAGGCAGGTGAATCGCTTGAACCTGGGAGACAGAGTTTGCAGTGAGTGGATATTGTGCCACTGCATTCCAGCCTGGGCCACAGAGCGAGACTCCATCTAAAAAAAGGAAAGAAATCCCTAGCAAAGAACAAGGTCCCATTTAGGGAGAGGCCTTTCAGAACATAGTGATCCCCGTATGCTTTTTTCTGTATTTGAACCAGCACTTGTTGATGGTGTCTGCAGCTGGCTTTTGGGAGAAGGAAATGGCTTCACAAAAGGGTGGTTAAGGCCGGGCGCGGTGGCTCAAGCCTGTAATCCCAGCACTTTGGGAGGCCAAGACGGGCGGATCACGAGGTCAGGAGATCAAGACCATCCTGGCTAACACAGTGAAACCCCGTCTCTACTAAAAATACAAAAAAAAAAAAAAAAAAAACTAGCCGGGCGAGGTGGCGGGCGCCTGTAGTCCCAGCTACTCGGGAGGCTGAGGCAGGAGAATGGCGTAAACCCGGGAGGCAGAGCTTGCAGTGAGCTGAGATCTGGCCACTGCACTTCAGTCCGGGCGGCAGAGCGAGACTCCGCCTCAAAAAAAAAAAAAAAAAAAGGGTGGTTAAGGATCATAGGAACAAGGAGGAGCAGCAGCTGCCACATACCCAGCACAGAATGAGAGTGCAGAGAGAAGTGAACCCCCATGATCAGCCAGTCAGCAAGCTCCACGCAGTTTTGCAGATTAATGAGGAATGATGAGCTCAAGCCCTCATGTACACTCCATTACAGAGACATAGCTAGGTAGGATTTCCCTTTTCTCTTGCTGTCTCTCACAGAGGTACACTGCAGCACCTTGTACATGGGTTCCTCTCATCAGTGCTTTGAACTGATCAGCCTGATATTTAACACTTCTTTCTTTGGAATCTCATGTGGCTCCATTTCAGGATGGTTTGGGGCCTTCCTTGCCTCTGACTTAGGGGCAACTCCAGTTGTGGGTGTGGTGGGATGAAACATCTACCAATAATTAGAACCTAGAGACTAGATCTGTCATGTTAAGAAAAAAAATTTCCAAAGCCTATAGAAAGTGCTGTGAGGATGATTGCCTGTCCTTTCAATGTCATTCTGGAGCATGATTTAACTGTGCCACCCAAGAAATATTTAATTTTCTAGGAAATTGTAGCATTGTTTGACTTGTTTATTTACATTCCCAAACTCTGCAAAGCTAGATGTTAACTTGTAGATTTGTGTTTCATAGAGATGCAAGTGATTTTAGGTCCCATAGAAAAGATAATCTCCAAAGTTATGTTTTTATTGCCCCATGGGGTACTAACAGATTTACTTCAAATATTATTCTACCATCTCTCTTTTATTTTTAAGTGCCTATAAATATCTCATTTCTATGTTTTACCATCATTACTAGTTTCCTCATTCATTAAGGGATTGAATAGAATCTTTGACATGTACAAATTTTATGTTTGTATGAGTCATGATTTTAACATTTTGGAAATTACATTTTTAAAGTAGTTTGAACTAACTCATTATGAAGTAACATTCTGAATCATCCCCAGAATTTTGTCCACCAGTCACAAAGGTCTTTTCTCCAAGAAACAAGGGAGTGGTCCAAACTCAGCTCTACAGTATGGTACCCTGTCGAGGACCTCTAATGGATCAGAATGGGAGGAGTTTAAGGAAAATCAATTGTTTCAGTCACAAATTGGACCAATGGTTCTCAAAATTCATAGTGCATCATCATCATCATCATCTGGAGGACTTGTTAAAATAAAGATGTTTTAGCCTCACTAGAAGAGTTTCTGATTCAGTAAGTCTGGAGTGGAGGTTGAGAACACACATCTTACAAGTTCTCAGTTATTGCTGATACCGCTGGTCTGGGAGATGACCCACGTTGGTGGAGGGGAGGATGAAGATTCAGCTGGGCACAGAACTTCATTTTCAGAAGGATTTTGCTCTGGCACACTAGCAAGAAAGATGCTTTATGCTTGGTAACTCAGTCTCTGAAACTAATTCCTTTTCTCCCAGGAACTTTTTCTGTTTTAGTTAGACTTAGGGTCATATCCCCTTACTTTGTATTCTGAAATTATTTTCTTCCCCTACCTCTCTTCCTTCTTCCTTGCAAACAACAAGAGGCATTTGCAAGTTTGGCTTTGTGCACACTCAGAATTGGTCCTCTGCCATCAGCACTGGTGCACAGATTTTCGGGACTGCTGGTATTTCCACCAGTGAGGGCTGAAAAGTAATGGTGCCCTGACTGCTGTATCCATTTACCTGATGTATGGATGCAATCTACCCATCTGACAAAGGGCTAATATCCAGAATCTACAAAGAACTTAAACAAATTTACAAGAAAAAAAAACCCCATCAAAAAGTAGAGAAAGGATATAAACAGACACTTCTCAAAAGAAGACATTTATGCAACCAACAAACATATAAAAAAAGGGACACCATCACTGATCATTAGAGAAATGCAAATCAAAACCACAATGAGATACCATCTCACACCAGTTAGAATGGCAATCCCATTACTGGGTATATATCCAAAGGATTATAAATCATTCTACTATAAAGAGACATGCATATATATGCTTATTGTGGCTCTATTCACAACAGCAAAGACTTGGAACCAACCCAAATGTCCATCAAAGATAGACTGGTTAAAGAAAATGTGGCACATATACACCATGGAATACTATGCAGCCATAAAAAAGGATGAGTTCATGTCCTTTGCAGGGACATGGATGAAGCTGGAAACCATCATTCTCAACAAACTAACACAAGAACAGAAAACCAAATACTGCATGTTCTCACACATAAGTGAGAGTTAAACGATGAGAACACATGGACACAGGAAGCGGAACATCACACACCAGGGCTGGTCACAGGGTGGGGTACTAGGGGAGGGATAGCATTAGGAGAAATACCTAATGTAGATGACAGGTTGATGGGTGCAGCAAACCACCATGGCACGTGTGTCTTTTGTTACATAGGTATCTATGTAACAAAACTGCACTTTGTGCACATATACCCCAGAACTTAAAGTGCATATATATATATTTAAAAAAAATCCCAACTAAATCAGGCGGGCACTCTATCTTCCAGGAGGGCATAATGTTTTTTGGCGATATTAAGCCACCTCACACCACAGCCAACCTCCACCTAGTTTCAGACCACATCTGTTTGAAACCTGTGCTTTTCTTAAGACCTCCACCACCTGGACTCTGGTTTGCCATTGCCTCCTGCTTCTGTCCTGGGAATCTCAGGCTGATGCCCTTGCCTTTTGTCAGTGTGTGTCTCTGGAGTATCCAGGACATTTTTATTTCTCCCTCTTGAATGTCTTTGCCTTCTATGACTGGGTTAAGACCAGAACTGCATCCCAAGAAACTAGGAGAGGCCTGCTGCCTGACTCCTTCCTGGTAGCCGTCTCAAGATCTTTTCTACTTCTTTTTTCTTGTGTAAGAGTCCTGAAATGAACCCATTTCATGCCAGATATACTTGTGGTATCTGCTAGGAACTTCTGAAGTCAGAAACCCAACACATGCCGGTGCACTTGGTCTGCATTGCCACACCGGTTGTCTGCCCCTGCCTGAAGCTCCTACTGCTCCCCCATTTGACCTCTGTTCTTCTCCCTTTCTTCTAAGTCAAGTTATGCATGGTCTCTCTGGGCAAGCCCCGAAGTCAGTGCTGTCCGTGATGTATTCTAACATGATGCAAATCTTTTTGTATCCCTTTCATAGTTTCCCTCCGTGTGTTCCTCTTTTTTGGCCATTGTGCTTCTAGGAGAAGATGACTGTAATAGCACAAAATCATTACATTTCATTCTCTGCTCACTTCACCTGTTATCTGCAGATTAAAGCATATGGGCAAGGCAATTGAATGAGCATTTTGTGAAAGGAGATAGTCTACTTTGATGTTCTTTTCTGGTTGGGGATTGGTTGAAAGGGCAGGTGTAACAGAGAAGACCTGTGTCTTCTAACAATCAGAGGAATGGGTAAATCAAAATGAAGCACTTGATCTGCACTGATCTCTACCTCCTCTCCCACTGGAAAATGTGAAAGTCTCTGTTGACTCATTACTGGATTTATGAGTCTCACTTCCGATTCCCACAACCTCCTCCCCTGAGCCACCCTTCACAGCCCTTGCTGTGAATGAATGAAGAGATTTCCTGTCAGAACACCGTCCAAATCACTTGTTTCATGTTTGGAAACAATGTTTGCTGAATCATGTTTCTTCCTTGAAGTTTGTCCAAATGCTGCATCTGGATTTTAAGGCATCCTAAGAATGAGACATGGCAACTTCTTTGGAGGCAAACTCACCTGAGTTTAATTTCTAGCTCACTCATGACTAGTATCTTTTCTGGAAAAAACTGGTTAATTTCAAATTCCTTATTTGCCTAATGGAACTAATGATACCTATATTGGAAGGGCATTGTGAATATTAACTCAGCCATAAGTCATGTAGTACTTTATATCCCTGGCAAATTGGTGTTCTTTACCTGATAGTTGTTAGTATTATTATTTTTTTTATTATCATTATTATCATTTATCAAGTTGATCCACCAGGAGTGAAAACATAACATAATTTGGTTCTCCTGGAAAGCACTGCACCATTATGAATGACAAGGTACAAGGCCTGTATCTGGAAGCTTTGATAAGACTGAATACCTGCTTAGGTGAGCCACAGAGATTATCTTTGGACTAGGCAAGAGACACCCTTAGGAATAATAGCTATTGCATTGTGTAATAAATACATCATAGAGACCTGGATAAACACGTTCCCAGTCGCTGTATAGAGTATGGAGCAGATACCCTATTGTTATTGTGGGTTTTGTTTCTGTTTTGTATTTTTGTTTGCCTCCCAATATCTAGGTTATGTTTAAACAGTTGGGGGAAAAAGTACTTTCTGCTTTGCAGGTTTTGATTTCCAAGAATGTTTATCACTTCAGTTCAACTGGAGACAAAAATCCTTTTCAATTTCCGCAGTCTCCAATTATTCATGAAAAATATCAAACTGAGAAACAAAGGCTTTTCTTTAGGAAAAAAAATCACGAAAACAAATGAACTGGTGTTTTTCAGTCTCGGCAACATCAAACAATCTTTCATATCGAATGGTGACAACTTCAAGAGAAAGGGCTGTGATTCCAGCATTTTGCTAAGGAAACCCTTCTTTTCCTGGTGTGCTTTTGTGTTAATAATTTAAAAGTCAGCAATTTCCAAACCAAATTATTCTTTGCTGCCAGGTAGCTCTATGTTAAGATGCAGCCCAAAATCCTAGGGCTAAAACATGACATGAATGAATCAATATGCAAATTTTAGTGGGAATAAAAAATAAAGTAACAAATTTAGTGGATCCTTTCTTGAACATTGGTGTTTTGGTTGCATCAATCAAAGAAAAACAGGGAATTGTAATGTTTGCAAGGGCTGTCCCCAGGGAAAAAAAATAATTTAATCAACATTTATTGTTACTATTATGTGCTCCAACAAAGATATGCCAATTTTAAGAGATATCATGTTTATTATGTAAATATCTACATGTTTTTAGTATTGGGGAAGTACTTTAAATATTTCTATTCGTAAGTTTTCCATGCTGACATTGGTTAATGCCTGTCCACTCAACTTGTTAGATGCATATTAATAAATGGCGGTAGGCTTAGTCAAGACTCTCAGGCTCCAGAGCTCCAACTCTGCAAATACTAAGCATTGTGGTCAGCGCTCTGAGGATTCAGGGCACGAGACAAGGATCACCGCTCTACTAGCAAAGGGGCCAAGGATTTCACTGGGAAGGCAAGAGGCAGAAATGCATTCAACTGACTAAATTTAAATAATAGAATAAGAGGATGCCATAAAAGCAAAGCCATGAGGCAAAATGTGTTCGAGCCCAAGTTAGCCACTTGGACTTTGGCACTATCAGTGGGAGGAGAGTAAGATCATGACAGGTTGAGATTAAAAGGACCATCCTAGGGGCACGTGGGACCTGAAGCAACAGAGTTCTACTTCATTTTCACTTACTTCACTGAAGTTAGACAAAGAATCAAAACCGCTCCAGGGGAACCATTTTCTTTTTGTCATAAAGTAGGATTTATTCAAAGAAAATATACTGTATTTTTAATGTGAGAAAGATCTATCATCACCTAAAATTGTCCATTTTATATAACTTTGGGGTAAAATTGACATCTTTGTGAAAGTTAGCACTGAGTTCAAAATACTGAAGAAGAATTTATGCAGTCTCAGAGTATTAAACCTGGAAAGAACTTAGCGTGTTACTAATTGAACACTTTCCCTTTTATAGGCCGCCCCCCTGCAAAAAACCAAACAACAACAACAACAAAAAAAAACAGGGTTTAGAGATACAAAAATTTGGAGTGACTTGCCCAAAGACTGAGGGACACCCAGCTCAGTGGTGAAAGAGCGGAGTTAGATTTGGTCAAGTGTTCTGTGGCCAAATCGAGGTCACTTTTTATTATAAGACATGATCACTGTCCATTTCATTTTGCAAAGCAGAATTTAACATAAAAATGTATCGAGGGCAGAGCCTAAAAGGGAATTATTTGTTTGTCCAAATCACGTTTCCAGTCAGCAGCCATACTTACCAGTTCTCAAGAACCCATTTGCCTAGTTTCTTAGGGCCTTATCCCTCTTGTTTCTTCCATTCTGAACCAGGATCAAAAGTGAAGCTCAAACAGAATATAAGTAGTTTTTCAGTTGCCAAGAGAAAGAGTCATTGTGTCTGAAATGAAGGAACCTGGACTGGGACCCGTTCCAGTGACATACTAGCAAAATCCCGAAGCCTTGGTTTAATCATCTGTAAATTGGAAGCATTCATAGTACCTAATCAACCGATAAATGTGTTGGTTGTGCAAAAGTTCTTTCCACACAGAAAGGGCTCTACAGAGGTAGGTTAATATCTTTACATCGGATAAAGCAGTAAACCAAAGACCCTTTTATGAGAAATTGCCAAGGGATTTTCGTTTTCATCTGCAGTAGAGAATTATTTATGTGACAAATGTTACTCTTTATTTTAAAAAGAAAAGAGAAAGAGCTTATATGCTTGGATCAGAGAGTTAGTTAAATATAACTTAAGGAGGCTGGGAACAGTGGCTCATGCCTGTAATCCCAACACTTTGGGAGGCTAAGGCAGGAGGATCACCTGAGGTTGGGAGTTTGAGACAAGCCTGGCCAACATGGAGAAACCCCATCTCTACTAAAAATACAAAAATTAGACAGGCGTGGTGGTGTGTGCTTGTAATACCAGCTACTTGGGAGGCTGAGGCAGGAGAATCGCTTGAACCCAGGAGGTGAAGGTTGTGGTGAGCTGAGATCACACCATTGCACTCCAGCCTGGGCAACAAGAGCAAAACTTTGTCTCAACAACAACAACAATATATACACACACACACACACACACAAATGTATGTGTGTGTATATATACACATATACATATATACACACACACACACACACATATATATATATATATAACTTGTGGAAAAAAATTATTCTTTTGGAAGAAGTGTGTTTGAGGCAATTCAGGGGGCCATACCTTCAAAAGGCAGAGCCTTGCTATCCTAAGCCTTATCACACCCCCTCTCCCTGAAGATGATGGTTTTTTGTATGCAGTAGGTGCTTAATAAAGTATGTTGGATGAATAAATGGCTGAATGAATAAACAAGGATAGTCTCCCAACGTAGTATCTTTTGGTGCCAAAAGATTTGCATCATTTTAAGAGAAATTTCCTCCTATGTTATCTATATAAACATAAGCTAGACTTTTCTCAGACCCTCAAATGTGTAAGGCTGTCTCACTTGCTAACTTATTTTCAATCTACCCCCTCCTAGAAGATTATGCTGGTGGGTCAGCAAACTTCCTGCAAAAGGCCAGAGAGGAAATATTTTAGTATTTTGGGCTTTATGGGCCATAGGGTCTCTGCATTAGTATGGAGCCAGCTGCACAGACATGAGTGAGCATGACTGGATTCTAACAAATGGACTTTGAAAATGGAATGTCATGGAATTCTCCTATGTCATGAAATATTATTCTTCTAGTGTTTTTTTTTTTTTTTTCAAACTTTAAAAACATAATAGCCATTCTTAGTGCAAAAACAGGTGTCAGGTTGGATTTCGCCCAGAGTAGGAGTCTGCTGACCCCTGGCCATTTCTGAAGGCAAGGAAACAGGAGAGTCGTCCTTTCTGGTTACTGTCTAAGCTTTCTGGCAGTCTTGGGAGTCCTAGAAGGAGCCCATCCTAGGGCATAGGTAGAAAACCTTCCACACAGTGGAATTCTCTGTGGAAGGGGATGACCAACCTCGCCCAGATGAATTAACCTCTTCGCCTTGTAATGATGGTAACTTAGCAAAGTCTAGTTGTTTGTGTTCTTGTATCCTGAGGTTCCACCCCTCTTCCCTTTTTCTCTCCTCTCTGGTCTTTTTTCCTGTCAACCTTGAGTTCACAAAGACCTCTTCAGGCAGGTGATAGACTTTCCCTAATTCTCCCGAGGATTTCAGGGACAGAGAGAAGACACATTTAATGCAACTCTCTGTTATTGTAGGTGAATGAGACGCAGCCCTAGCCTCGCTCAGCCTTCGAGCTGGGGCTGGCAGTCCTGATTCTTTGAGCAGTTCTCAGAGGCTTGTTATAACAGAGCGACGAGACTCCATTAAAATAGACCTGGCAGCTAATCTAGTTAATGCTAAATAATTACTCCTGACTGAATGAAAGAGGGGTAAGAGGTTGGTTAGCTGTGTGTGTGTGTATATGTGTGTGTATGTGTGTGTGTGTGTGTGTGTGTGTGTGTGAGGGAGAGAGACAGAGAGAGACAGAGAGATTTAAAAGTGTAACAAGAAGATCTGCAGTGGCTTTTGCCATGGGCACAGTGCTTTTGTTGGAGTGGCTCAGTTGTGTCCCATCTGAAGTAGAAACAGTAAATGTCTCCAAGCATCTTCCTTGCACTATGTGAACTTGGAGGTCTCTCCTGCTCTGACATTTGGTGATTCTGATATTCTGCTGATAAATTATCTTAGAAATATGAAGCATCTGAAAAATACTTCCATTTATTCTTATTTTGCCTATGGCATTATTAAGCATGTTGAAGGGATAGTCAATACCAAGAATGAAGAGGGATGAGGGTATGAATAAAATTGCAGGGCAAGGGTCAGAAAGTCCTTTTTTTTTTTTTTTTTTTAATTCCAAAGGCTGTACTTTCATGTCTAATTATAGAAAAATAAAAATCTGTGTCTTTCAACACAAAACTACTTGTGATGTTTTGTATATCATTGGCATATGAATTTTGAGAATTTGGAACCTCTAAAATCCAGTATTTGTACAAGGTGTCTCCTTCTTTCATTTTACCTTTTATTTCACTTAACTCTCGTTCTCTCTCCCTCCAACCTCCCACTCTCAACTACACACCTGTTTCTGTGATTCCTAATCATAAGCAAGGGCCTCTAATCTTAAGGCCACATACCTGTGGAAAAACACATATCTTTATCATTCTCACACCAAACACCCACAGACACTCACAGAAACACATATCCTTTCAAATACATTAACATCTGGTCCACACTCTAGAAATACAAGATTTGTGTTTGTTAAATATGCTGACCTGAAGTTTCTGGCTGTAAAATTTATAAAATGCTGTAACTAATGTAGCCATGTACCTCCCAAACCCGGCAAAAACATTGCCCAGATGCTCATCAGGCACAGCTGTTGGCTGTTTTTAGCTATTGCATTTACTGATTCCACAGCATGTTCCCTTTTCTATAGTTCCTCTCGAGCAAGGGTGGTGAGCTCAAATCCAATAATCACCAGCCCTTGTTATTATGGCTGCACTCCTTCAAGGATAATAGAGGCCCCTCTATGATGATCAGGGCTTGAAAAGAGGAATCAATTTTCTAATTTGGCTTGCTGAAAATAGATGTAAGAGTTCCAGAAAGAATAATATCTTGGGACACAGAGATCCTGTTTTCTGTTTAGTGGTATTTGTTTGTTTGTTTGTTTGATTGATTTTGCAATTTTTTTCTTGCCTCTAACATTCAGTGGCAGATCGTGAGAACAGCAGAGTGGGAAACAATAGCATAATACAACATAGAGTGATTAAAGAAAATGGGATTTGGAGTTGGAAAATTGGGTCTCAACTCTTAGTACATCCACTTATCAACTGCGTATGATGTTAATTCAATTCAGTTCTCTGTTCCTTAATTTCCTCATCATTAAAATTGGGATTATTGTAGTTCAAATTTATTTATTATTCATTCAGTTGTAAGCAATAGAAAATTCTACTTAGCCGACTTAAACAATAAAATCTTTTATTGGCCTGTGTGTCTTGAAGAACAGAGGTATGATAGTTGCCAGGGTTTGTTTGATTCAGTGGCTCAGTAATGTCATCAATAATCTAATTCCCTTTCTTCTCTTTATTGTCTTCCACTGTGGCATTTTATTCCAATTTGACTTCCTTCATGGTGACAAAATGGCTCTAGCTGTTTCAGAGCTCATGTGTCTACAATGTGTTAGCCAGAAGACAGACACCTCTGCTCAGCATTCCACACAAGATCACAAAACAACCTTGAACAAATGGCCAAGGGGATGGAATGTGGTGACAAGTTGGGGTCAGCAGGGACCCAGTCCTTGACCTGGAACTGCATTCCAAATTTTTAACAGCCAAGACTAACGTAGCTCTACTAACAGTGATATGGATGGTGAAATCATAGAGATTTAATGTAATAGAAGCTAATTTCTGGTTCAAATCATAGTCTCATGTTGGTCAAACAACTCTCTTCTAAGCTGTGACTTGGAATCCAGGATTAATTTGGTGTTGTATCTCCTCCATCTTGTTGCTTCCGATGCTCTCCTGAATTATCTCTCTAGCTTGTAGCGAAAAGAGGACAAGGGTTGGGAAGCCATCAGACATGTAAATTACCAGTATTTCCATTCACACTCCATTTACCAGAACAAGTGAAATGGCAGATACAAATACGAGGAAGTCTGAAAAACATAGAAGACTACATGGATATTGGTGAGCACTAGTGGTTTTTGATCTGGTCTTAGCAAATCTTTCTTTTTTTCTACCTACATATAGAATACATTCACCTGTTCCTCAAAGGACAGACCTGAAAATATTCACTTCCTGCATCCATCACAAAATCCAAGTGGTGTATGGGCATCTCTATCCAATCTGGATGTGTCTCCTCCTAGACTGTCAACCTGTAAATTAAAAGGTAGAATTACTCATTTCCTCACATATACATTCATTATATAATCAGTCTGGATGGAAGAACCATACTGTGTATCCCATTTGGAAAAGAGAAAACTGAGAAACACAGGAGACACTGATATAAGCTGGATTCTGAAATTTTGAGGTTCTGGAAACAAAATTTCTATGCCTGAGTGATGGAGGAAGTTATTGGATTGGATTCTGCATTACTCTGTCATATATAGGGGATAATTTTTCCATCCATGTTCACCAAATCTCCCAGCTCTGCTGTCATGGAGATTCTGTCATTCTCTTTGCTGTCTACACTGGGCTTTGTAAAGCATGCCTTCTTTGAGGATTCTGCAAACATCTAAGCCTGCACTGTGGTTAGGACTGGTTTGGGAACCCCAGGGTTTTTTTAAAGACTCAAACATCAAAGCCTTTTTTGTCCATACTTTGTGAGATTTTTTGTTACACTTTCACTATAATTTCTTATAAAAATTATGATACTTCTTATCCATTTGCTTCTGTTCAGTTTCATGGCCAATAACCATGAAGTTATTTTTCGGATATAACTCTAGAACTTGACTAACTTTGTTTTCATAATGCTGCATCCCTTCTCCTTTTAAATTTAAGAGCTACCCCTTTGAAGCTATCTAGAACAGTAGTTGAAAAGACCACACTCTTAATCTGATTGTTGCTTTCAGTAATTTTTTTTCTACTGATAAGTTGAACATTGAGTTATTTTGACTGACTGAGAAGCTTTATTAGACCTTGGTTTATCAATGCCTTTTTAAAACTTAAATCTTAATAATCTGGGACTAGAAACGTAAAGATTTTCAGTCGTGGAAAGATCTGAATTTCTGTACTTTATTTATTTATTTTATTTCTTCTTGCAAACCATTCCATTTTTTCTTAGTCTTATCTTGGTTCTGTAATACCTTTCCTAATATGCCCAATAGTAGTTAGCATGCCCTACGAACAGTCTGTTTTCCCATGTCTTCCCCTAGAGTTATAAATTCGGTAGGTTTGGTCTATCTTTCTAATTATAGCAGAAGTCCCTTTTGTAAAATGTTTTTGCATCTGCATAATATGGATCTTCAATTTTCCAGGCTCAACCATGAGTTTTCTTACCCAGTGCTTCCTGATACATAAACCAAGGCCACATGGTTCAGGCTTTATGTTGTTGTTGTTACAACAGGGTATCACCCCTAGTGCTGATTTTTTAGTTATTCAGAGTAGAACAGACTATGCCATAGTAACCAATAATACCTCAATTTTCAGAGGCCTAAAACAGTAGAAGTTTATTTCTTACTCAGTCCAGTGTAGGTTTAGCAACTGTCCTCTAAACAGTAGTTTGTATCACAAGATGGCTACAGTCTTATGGCTCTACTATCTTGTACATTCCAGGTCACCTTTACATTATTCAGCTCTCAGAGAGGGGCAAGATAATGGAAATAGAGGAAGCACACTGATGCTAAACAACATGCCTCCCTGAGCCTAGAAGTAGTACATTTTACACTTACATTGCACTGGCCAAGATTTAATCAGATTGCCAACCCAATTGTAACAGAGAAGAGAAATTAGAGGAGCCCAAGGATATTTTCAGAAGCTAATACATCCAAAGTACATGGAAAATTCTGTTTTTTAAAAGTAGAATAAAATAGATACTTAAAAAAGGAACTGATAATATCCACTGCAAGGTATTTCAACAGGTTGTTCTGAAGACTAAAAAGCATATTGTATGCAAAATAATTAACACAGTACCTATTACACAAGTGCTCAGTACACTATACTTACTCTTTTTTATGCTTGTCATCACCACTCCCTTATATGGAAATGTAGATGCAATATATACATCTTTTGAAGATTTCTTCCAGCCCAAACATCATATAATTCTAATTTTTTCATTTTGCACTGTGGATGAGATCTGGAAAAAAACATCTGCATGAAGATTTCCAATTTCTGTAAAAATGTCCATTTTACAGGTTTTATCAGTCAGCTTCTCTGACAGTTATATTCTATTTGTTCCTAATTTATTTTTTTCACATCAAGCCATCACTAAGATTGAAAAAATAAATTGATCATAGATGTCTCTTCTCTTCTTAAAGTCAAAAAGGGTGTGTTTGACCTGGCTGCTATTTCTTGATGAGTGAAACCTTTTGTGTTTCAGCTCAACATGAGAGGGTAAAACAGACACTTGACTCTTCAGGGCCAGGGTGGCATGGTAAAGCTATGGATACCCTAGAAATTTGATTTGTACACAGGAAAAGTGGTGGCCTTTGATATTTATGATATTGTCAATGTTTCTCATCTGTGATTTTTGAGCATGCAATAGAGGACAAGAAGAAAAAGTCAGTCTTCCATTCCAAAGAGTGTTCCCTTGGTGCCTAAGGCCAGGCTATGGGAAGTTACAGAAGAAATAGATCAACTTTCTCAAACCTCAGGAACACTGTATTTAAGGAAGAGTCTAAACAAATCTAAGATGTGAATAAAAATTAAACAAAAGAATATTTCAGTTATCTAATGACACCTATGTTGATATATGCACATAGTACTAATAATTACAAAATAGAATAAGTGAATGTCATGTGATTAGTTATAGGTGGTGGTTAAAGGTAAATGGGAGAAAATTTATGAGCAACCTAAGACAATGATCACTGCTTAAATGCAAGCCTCTTTGTCTACGCCCCTCAAATTAAACAGAACCATGGGAAAAGACAAAACTAGGTAAATTATAAGACACAATGTCCATGCCTTCATAAACTATAAGCAAAATAAAAGGGAAAAACCCCACCAAACTGCAGAGAACAATTACTTCTACTACTATCACAAAACCTTGCTGCAAACAGGTGTAGTCTGGGAGAATAAAACAATTCAAAAATAACAAAAATATGAAAACCCCACTATGCATGGAAAAGAGAAGATGGGAGATAGTGCCAGGCCTAAAGTTTTTCTGAAACTTGTGTGAGAATGAAAAACTTCACACTGAGTGTGAAAATACTAGTAGCTGAGGACACTGAATTCACAGCTGGGAATTTTAGGTATATGTGATTTTACATAGCAGGTTTCAAATGATGTAGTTTCTAAGGGAGACAAAAGCAAAAAGGAAAAAAAAAATCTCTTATGGAAACATGATGGAAGAGGTAATTTCACGGTCCTACTAAACAAAGAATATATTGTAGGGCCCACAAACTCTTCTATGACACACACACTCACAAAGACTTAGCACAAGGGTAGACTTGCTACACTGGTGTCAGTGAATACCAATAAACCAGGATCTTTACCAAAAGAAAAAACTGAAAACAAGAAGCAAACTCTTGAAACATCATTTCTCTCTATCACTCTTCCCTCCCTCAAAAAAAAAAAAAAAAAAAAAAAAATGAAGCAGACAGGAATTGTAACAACAACATTGCAAACAAAGTTAAACATACACAAACAAGCATTTGGAGATACGGAAAAACATTCTGAATCAGAAATTCAAAAATTAAAGGCAAAAAAGGACCAAAAGAAAATGCAGAAAGAAGGCAAATTTATTAAATTCAAGAAAAATGCTTTTTAAAAGACAGTATCATCTCACATAAGAAGAACGGATTCCGCATGAAAATTTAACAAGAGGCTTTGAAGAAAGTTAGGAACCAGCTAAGAAAAGTAAAATGAGACCAACAAAAAAAAAAAAAAAAGAAAGAAAGAAAAAAAAAAAAACCCAAGTAAAAAGAGTCAGAGATAAAATGGTGGAAAAGAAAGATAGGCAAAGAAGGAATAACATTAGTATAGTTGGATCTCCTGAAGAACCTAAGCAAAAGAACAGTAACAAAATTAAATTAATACTTGAAATTAGAATCAGAAAACACATTGCAGAAATGAAAGAAGGCCTGAATCTGTATAGCGGAAGGGTCAATGGAGTACCTAGAGAAAATTATCTGAAAAAATCTACTCTGAGACATTTTCTAGTAAAACATAGGTTTTTTTCATAGATTAAGAAAAATAATCTAAATACTTTCAGGCAAAAATATCAAATAGTAACTTGTAAGGCAAAATAATTAATTACACCGGCATTAGATTTCAAAAATTAAAGAAAAGAAAAGCAGCCACCACAGAAATAAATTGTTTCAGGTAAGAAACATCAATACTAAATGATGGGTAAAAGTATGATGAGAAATGGGATATTTATATAGTCTTAAAGAATTATCTGCAGGATGCTTATTAATTACAAAGTTAAGCATAAAAATTTTAGTTAAAAAACCTTGCAGATCTCAGCTTTAATGAAGTGATTTAAGCGAACATTACCAGGAATGTGACAAATCAACACTTATGTGCCTTCAGCTATTAGGGAATAACAGGAATACAACATCACTTTTGTTGTATTCCTGCCCAAAATCCATAAAATGAAGCTAACCATGAAGAAACATTAGACAAATCTGAGACACAGTCTTTAAAATACCTAGGCAGTACTCTTGAAAAAATCTCAAGATCATAAAAGAAAATGAAAGTCTGAAAAATCTTTTTTTTGGAGAAGACATAAGGACATGAAAACTGATATGGTTTCACTGTGTCCCCACAAAAATCTTACCTTGAATTCCCACATGTTGTGGGAAGGACCTGGTGGGAGATAATTGAATCATGGGGGCAGGTCTTTCCCATGCTGTTCTCCTGATAGTGAATAAGTCTCATGAGATCTGATGGTTTTGAAAAACAGGAGTCTCCCTGCACAATCTCTCTCTTTGCTGCCATCCGTGTAAGATGGGACTTGCTTGTCCTTGTCTTCCACCATGATTGTGAGGCTTCCCCAGATATGTGTAACTGTAAGTCCAATTAAACCTCTTTGTTTTGTACATTGCTCAGTCTCCAGTTTGTCTTTATCAGCAGTGTGAAAACAGACTAATACAGCAACTAAGTGCAATGTGTGATTGTGTGATCCTGGATTGGATCCTGGGCTAGAAAAAGTACATTGTATTAGTGAGACAACTGGTAAAATTTGAATAAGATCTATAGATTAGATAATAGCATTTTGTCAATATTAATTTCCTGATTTTGACTACTTTAACAGAGTTTTATAAGAAAATGTTCTTGTTTTTAGGAAACACAAACTGAAATATTTAGAAGTAGAAGTTTATCGTACCTACAACTTAATCTTAAATATTTCAAAATATATATATTTAAATGTGTATGTGTTAATATGTATATATTTGCATACATACTTATGTATACATAAAATGTATGTGTATGTGCATATATACATATGTGTATGTGTATTTATATGTGTGAGGTAAGAGAGAGAATAACTCATAAAGCAGGAGAAGTGGAAAACATCTGGAGAATCTAAGTGAAAGGTATCCAGGAATTCCTTGAGCTATTTTTGCAAACATTTATAAGTAAAAAATCGTTTCAAAATAAAAACAAAAACAAAAACAAAAATAAAAGTGATGGCTGGGCACCGTGGCTCATGCCTGTAGTCCCAATACTGTGGGAGGCCGAGGTGGGTGGATCAACTGAGGTCAGGAGTTAAAGACCAGTCTGGTCAACATGGAGAAACCCCATCTCTACTAAAAATACAGAAATTAGCCGAGCTATGCCAGCATTTTGGGAGGCTGAGGTGGGCACATCACGTGAGTTCAGGAGTTCGAGACCAGATTGACCAACATGGAGAAACCCCATCTGTACTAAAAATACAAAATTAGCCAGGTGTGGTGGTGCATGCCTGTAATCCCAGCTACTCGGGAGGCCGAGGCAGGATAATCACTTGAACCCGGGAGGCAGAGGTTGCAGTGAGCTGAGATTGTGCCACTGCACTCCAGCCGAGGCAATAGAACAAGACTCCGTCTTAATAAAAAATAATAATAATAATAAAGAAAAATAAAAGTGAAGTGGAGGCAACCTTTTTATGTAAGGAATAGTGCTATAACATACTGACTAAATCATTAAAGAAATTCATAAACAAAATAAGCTAACCCTGAGATAGGAAATGTAATTGACCTGTCTGGTTCAAATTCTGTAAACAGACATACATATATACTCATACATGCAAGGATTCACACACACAAGCACACACATGCCCACACATGCTTTTATTTTCCCAAAACAACCTGAAATGTCAATATATGCTGCAGCATTTGACAATATAAACCAAGAATCAGTCAATCAGCTTTTGTGGAAAATATAGTTAACACAACAATAGTACTCATCACAGACAGCTGCCCTTATGGTATTAGAATTTAGCCTTCATGGTTTGCAAAGAAAAAGATAGGCAGCAAAACTAGTAACGATTTTATTTAAAGTCAGATCAAATAATGCTAATGGTTTCAAAACTACATACATTTGTCTTCTCATTTGTGACAGAGCTAGGAGACCCATTCATAAATTGACGTATCACCCTGCATCTTGATTCATTTTCAACATAGTCCATAGCTCTGAGGGAAGCACAGAGTTGAAATAATTTAGCGTTGAAATATCTGGGTTATAGAATGCTGGTTTTCTCATTAATGAGGTTTGTAACTTTTATCAGGATCCTTCACTTCTCTCAGCCTCAATTTGAATGCATATAATTCTGTAAAGTGCATATAATTATAATTATCAAAATATGTGAATTAATCAAGTCGTATTAATTATGTGACAGTACCTTTTAAACTTTTAAATCCTATTTTTATATATGTTTACATTTCAGTGTCTTTAAAAATACGAAATTGCATTTATTTATAAACATCATCTTAGAAATTTAGTTAAGTTAAAATATTCAGTCTTTTATTCTTTATTACATATAAACCTTAGCAGGCATTTTTGACATATTTGGCCAGGGTTAGGGATATAGATGTAACTTAAGAGTTTTGCATGCATATGCACTTTGTTCCTTTTATTTTCCCATTAGTGAAACTTGCCCGTGAAGAGAACAAAACCAGACCTTGTTCTCATTAGCACCACATTCTAAACCATCCATCTGATAATGGCAACTTTATACATATATTTACATCTCAAATAGGTTTATTTGTTTGATTTACCCCTTAGGTAGGTAGGCATTACTTACCTATTGCTGCTGTGACAAACAAAAACAAACTTAGTGGCTTAATACAAATTTATGATCTGGTAACCCTGGAGGTCTGAAGTCTCACTGAGCTAAAATCAGGGTGTCAACAGAGCTGTATTTCTTCTGGAGCCTCTGAGAAATAAGCCATTCCTTGCCTCTGTCAATTCCTAGTACTAGAAGTTACCCAGTTACCTTGACTCATTCCCTTCCCAATCTTCAAAGTCAGCAATGGAGGGCTGAGTTTTCACATTGAATCACTCTGAATGGCCTGCCTCCCTCTTTCACTTATAAACGCCTTTGCAATTGCATTGTAGTCACCAAGACAATTAAAAATAATCTTCCCATTTCAAGATCCTTTACCACACATACAAAGTCCTTTTTGCCATGGAAGTTTACATATTCACAGATTTCAGAATTAGTATATGGATATTTTGGAAGTGATTTTGTTCTGCCTACCATACCACACAAGTGTGCATTTTTACAGAATCCATACATATCTAAAATACCTTCCAGGTTTTAGTTTACATATTTCCGTGAGATGTGTATTGGATACACATCATCACTGTCACCATAGTTGGAAAGACTGACACTCAGGAAGGTTAGAAGACATGCGTATAGTCAGGCAATGAGTCAAGGGGGAGAAATACTACATCTTCAGCTCTTGATGGTATTTATATACCAATGCAACCCAATATTTTTATTTCTGCCTAGATTTTCTGCCACATATCTCATGTTGAAATTGGGTTCCCAAGAGACCTAGTCATTTATGTTTTCCAGAGAGATTGCCCCATGCAAAATTGAACAGTCTTGTGTTTGGGAGATCGGAATGTTCTGGGTGGGCATAGATAATGCTGAAATCCTTTGTTCTTTAGTTGCTTTTATTTCTCTGTATTTAATGCTGCCACAAACTCTTTAAAAATATTTGAATTCATTGTGTCTCTATTTATTGTGTTCACACCTTGAGGCACATCTGCAGAGAGTGTAATTTTTAAATTCTGAAAAAATGAATTAAATGGAAACATATTTTGGGAAAGGAGCTCTAGAGGTCATATAGTTTTGCCTCCAGCCTGCAGGCAGAATTATTCTCAAGCCCCTCTTATATGAGTTGTTTATTACCTTCCTACCACAGGGTACAACAAGAAATAATCCAGTAAATATGTCTAGCAGAATACTTTAGCAGAAAAGAAAACATAAAGAGAATAAATCTCACCTTAAAATTGTTTTTAATGCTTTTATCCACATGGTCTTACCACCCACAAAGCATTCAGGGTTTACATTACAATCTTAATTCATAGAGGAGACCAAAAGCTGGTAATCATTAAAGTTCACTAGAGGATCAGGGGTGTGTGAATTATTTTGATCAGCATTTGATATGCGTTTATCTTATGACTTTATAATCTAGTTAGAATGACAAACAAGAAATGTGTGTCCTCTTCTTTGGTTTTCTGATGTTCCTTCCTTGTATGCTTCAAAGTACCTTTACCAACACAGGACAATAGCCAGCCTGCCCCCTTTAATAAAAGTCTAGGATTTTTTAGCATTTATTTTATCCCACAAATAAATAAAGGATTACCCAATTCTAAAGTAACATGAGGTTTTAGCTATATGGGTAATACCATTTATTCGTATGTGCATTTGTTTGCTTAACAAACTTGCTTATCATCTTTTTTCTTTTTTTTTTTTTTTTTTTTTTTTAAGCAGAGTCTCACTCTTCACTCTTCACCCAAGTTAGAGTGCAGTGGTGCGATCTCAACTCACAGCAGCTTCTCAGGTTCAAGTGATTCTCTCGTGCCTCAGCCTGCGGAGTAGCTGGGATTACAGGCATGGGCCACTACGTCCAGCTAGTTTGTATATTATTAGCAGAAATGGGGTTTTGCCATTTTGGTCAGGCTAGTCTCAAACTCCTGGCCTGCAGTGATCCACCGTCTTGGCTTCCCAAAGTGTTGGGATCATGGCGTGAGCCACCAAGCCCAGTCTATTGTCTGTTAACTTCTATGGCAGATACTGGGGGTAAAAATAGTAAGGCAAACCCTTTCCTTTAAAATGGGAGATTTTCAACTTTTTGCCCGTGATCCACAGTAAGAAATGTGTTTTACAGTGAGACCTATGTATAAACTCTCATAAAGCAGGAATAAAATCCGTGAAATAATACCTTTACTGTGTTAAGAGCGCTTTTACATTTCATCTTCTCTTTAAGGTTCTATTTTTTGTGCTGCTGTCTCTATTATTTTCTACTGTTAAAAAAAATACTGTCAGAAGTCACTAAATAGATTTTATTATCCAATAATGGGGAGTGACCTGTGTTTTGAAAAATATTTCTCTAGAACCATGCTACCTTTAGTATAGTCTAAGGACATGGTTCTCTAGAACCATGCTACCTTTAGTATAGTCTAAGGACATTAGAATTGCAGAGTTTCGGTCTCCTCCATCTCCAGATGTATAGAATTAGAATCTGCCTTCTAACAAGATCCCTCAAATAATTCACACACATTTAAATTTGAGAAATAATATTCTAAGACTTATTTTAAGTGTGTGGTATTTTCTATGCTCAGAAAGAATTTTGAGGAAAAAATGTAGACATACAATTTAAAATTGATATTAGTATTTTTCATCATTAATTATAAATAGTTGCAAGAAACAATATTTGTCTTTTAAGTGTTGCTATTTTAAATTAAAACTCTTGTATACCTATCAGATGGAATGTAACACAATAGTGCTTTGATACCCATGTTTATTCATTTACAAAGATAAATAAACAAATGTTTCTTTAATAAAAATTTGCATCCTTTATGCATTTCTAAAATTATCTTTTAATTTATATTTTCTAATAACTTGTATTCTCATTTGATAGTTTTATTCTGGATAATCTTTTATTTTTTCATTGAATCAAAATCTTTGCTATAAAAATACCTATACATCTAATTTTTGAAACTTTATTTTATTGGTCAAGCAGAATTAATTTATTACAAAATTTGATAAGTAATTATTAAATACAAGAGGATTCTTTTGACAATTTATCTCATAAAGAAAGAGATGGGGACATATGAGGCTTTGAGTAAAGGAAGATTTAGCCAACAACTGTACTTCAAATTATATCTTGCTTACTCAGAGTGATGTTCAAATTGAGATGGGGTAAGAGCTTTTGTTAATTGTGAATAATAAGAGCAATGATGAAAGAACTGTGATAAAAGAGAACCAGCATAACTGTATAATTGAGTTCAGAGGAAAGTCACTTTTAGAAATGAATACAACTTCCTCACCTTCCATATTGAGGACATGAAACTTGACTCCCTAAACATTATTCATTCCATGTACCCTTTAAAAAGTGTTTGTATGTACCAGAGGTAAGGGAACCCCAGTTTGAGACACATTGCACTAGTGAGCGAGGCTCACACAGGCACAACTAATTGCATAGTGCCATGAAGTACACATTACATTCTCTGTAGCACAGAGAAATGGGCAATTAAGTGCCTGGGGACAGGAAGGGGAAAGTGGGGCCACCAGGAAAGGAGATACTTGGCTTCTGCATGATGGCAAAGAAAATAACACGTATAAACCTGCAGACATGTAAATGTAACATTAATGATCAAAGGTAAAGCTAAGGCCAGGTTGCAAAGGTGCTTCTGGTCTGAACAGTGTAATATGAACACTTTAAAAAAAAACAAAAAACAAAAAAAAACACCAGAGTAAAATGATCAGATTGTCTCCAGTGATCTAAACTTAGAAGTCCTTAACCTAGGGTAAGCAAACGCCTAAGGGCTAAAGAATGCTTCTAAGACGTATAATAATCAACATCAATGCCAAAAACAAAAACAAAACCACTCTTTTCACATAAATGTATTTCTGTGTTTCAAAATCTATAAAAATGTAGTTGTAAAAAAATAATTTGGAAGGTCTGCAGCATTCATGCTAGTTTGTGTGTTTGGTGAGGGCTCAGGGTGGGGGTCTGTCATATATTTTCTCCATGAACAGACACTTATCCTGAAGCAGTAGTCTAAATGTTTTCTTGCAATTAAAAATGAAACCACTTTTAGGGTATGAGCAAGAATGGACTGATTACTCATTAAATTTAAAAATGGAATATGTTCGCAATAGGTCTGTGAAAGGACATTTAGCAACTTTCAGACTGTTGAAGAACACAAATGAAAGAGGACTCTGTTCTCTTCTGCAGAGGATCTTACTTTAGGCAAACCGTGTTTGAAAATCTGGGTTTACATAAGGGCTAAATTTAGAAACTAATTTTTCACTTTTTAAAGGATTCACAGTAGGACATAAGTCAATAGAAAACTCTCCAGCATATTTAAAATAGAATTCAATTTACTTGCAACTTTTGTGAGCTTTCCTATTGTACAAATTAAGATCAGTTTTGTCCACTCTTTAATTGCCATGCCATGAAGTGTACAGACAACAATATTGTTCCAAAGTTGGATTCATGGCTCTGAATACATGCAATGCCCTCAGGTCACCTTTAAAGGGAAGGAAGAACTCATACTTTTAAATGCATGAGCTGTCAATGTCTCATGTGCCCATGCGGTAATTACCACAGCTAATTGGACTCAGATCAATACTTGACCCATACAGCAAGTTCTCCTAGAAGGGCTTGATGAGAGAACTCTGCCCAAGAGTAGCTCAATCCTAGAAGCTGAATTGCCAGCCCATCAAACCATAACTCTTCATAATTTCAATATGAGGCCTACAGTGAGATAGAAAGAATCAATGACTAGAAGTAAGAGAAATGAAGGTTATAGGTAAGTCATCATAATAAGGAAATATGTTAGGTCACTTTCAATTGCAGTGAAAGAAACCCAATGCAAATTGACTTACGTGAGGAAGAAGATTTATTTGTTTATGCAACTAAAAGTTAGAAGGGTAAACCGAATTAAAGAGTAGTTGGATCCAGATGCTCAAAAAGTGAAAAAGACAATGTCATTGAGAATCTACCCCTTCCCATTTTTTGGCCTTGTTTTCTTATGGATTGACTTCATTTTCGGGCACTTTTCTGCAGATGACAAAAATATCCATCAGCAAGTCTTTGTGAAACATTTTTACCATTAGCCTTACATAGGTTGACAAAACTGTGAGAAGTGTAATGATGTCACTGGGAGATACAGCTCCTTTCCCCAGGAAAAGTTTTCTATTGAAGACAATAAAACCTGCACGAGTGTTGCATACATTTCAAAATGTGCAAAACTGTATCTCAGTCAAAACACTGACTGAGAACTCCAGCTGCAGTAGAAAGTTATTTAGGGTTCTTGAAAGCCTTCAGTTCTCTCTGCCTTCTTGCTATTTGTTCTAGCCACACACTTTACTTTCCAAAGTCCCACAACCACTTCCCATCCTATCACTGGCTTTGTGACCTTGAGAGAGTAACCTAAACAGCTATGAATCTCAGTTTTTTCACCAATATGAAGACAATAAGAGTGTCAATCTCTTTATGAAAATAAAAGTATTCAGTGAAATATATGCAAGTTTCCTAGATTAGAGTTTGGCACACTGTAGGTTCTTAAGTCATGTTTATTCTTTTAGACACTGGACTCCTAAGTGATATGATGAGCATTCACGGGACGGAGGTCTCCATGACAGTACATCTGAGCCCGGATAGCCTACCACTGCACAGAGTACAGCTCAAAATAACATTTGGATGCCCTTGGGAGCTCTGGTGCTAGTGTCAACTCTCCAACGATCAAGATACGTGACCTTAGGTAATTCTCTTTATTCTTTTGAAATTTTAGTTTACTCATTTAGGAAAAAAAAATGAGAGTTGGGATGAAAGGGTTACCAAAGCACTCTCTCTCTCTTTCTCTCTCTCTAACACATACATATTCTTTGTGTGTAATTCATCACATCAAGAATTTCAAATCCTAACAAACAGTTAATGCATTTTTATTTTTAGGAACGGTAACTCCAACTTAACTGATATAAATAATAAGGAATTGTAGTACTTCCTATAACAAGAAAACTGAACAGAGGATGATTTCATAGTTGAGTTGTTCAGAGTCTCCATGAGATATTCAAGGGTTCAGATTCCTTCTGTCTTTCCACTCTGCCTTCCTCAGCAAGTTGATCACAAGATGATTGGGGAAATTCCAAGCAACACATTTTGTGCATTGCTGTCCTGAGAAAAATAAGAACTGTTTTTCCTGAACATTTTTGAAAAGGAAAGTATTTTTTAGAATCATAAAGAATGACTAAATAGTTTATGAATTCATTCATTCATACATTTGTGAATGAAGACACAAATACCCTTCTGAGAGTGAAAGGGAGTGACTATTAATATCTATTGAGGACCAGAAGCAGAAATCAGAACTATTCTGGGCAAATCTGGGTGTATCCCCCTCACATCTCATCGACCAGAGTTGTGTCTCCTGCCCACTACCACCTGAGTCACTGTAGAAAGGAATGGGAACTGTGACTGGCTTGGACCAATAGTGTTTTGCTACCTGTATGGGAGTGGGGCTGGGTTTTCCTCCCCTGGTTACTCCATGAATGGATATCTGCACAAAAACTGGAATGACTGCTGAAAAGGCAAACAGCAGTATCTGTTTCAGTTCTTAATTATTAGCTGAGTATGCACCCCTCTCCAATCTCAGCTCTTGCTTTTTTTGAGTCGTAGTTGCATTTTGAACAGCTTGTAATTCTGAAATGCATCATTCTGTTGCTCACTTTTATTCTTTCCTTCCCTTTGCCTGGAATTATGCCCCCCCCCCCTCAGGCCCCACCCATTGCCTTCTGGTCCTTGCCTACCTATCATGGTTACTTTTAGGTGTCAACTTGACTGGCTGGAGGGATGCCTAGATGGCTGGTGAAGCATCATTTCTGGTTGTGTCTGTGAGTGTGTTTCCAGGAGAGAATGACCTTGAGTCAGTGGACTGAGAGAGGAAGACTCACTCTCTGTGGGAAAGCACCTCCCATGGGCTGGGTACTGGCTGGAAAAATAGGTGGAAAAAGAGGGATCGTCCCTTTTTGCTCTCTCCTCTCCAGAGCGGGACATCTTTTCTTCTACTGCCCCTGGACACCAGACTCCAGGTTCTTCAACTTTTGGACTCTGGGACTTGAACCAGAGGCCTTAGGTGCTCTCAGGCCTTCTGCCTCTAACTAGGGGGTTGCACCATTGGCTTCCCTCATTCTGAGGTTTCCACACTGAGCTGCACTAATGGTTTCTCTGGTTCTTCAGCTTGCAGATGGTCTATTGTGGGACTTCTCTTCCTCTGTAATCGTGTAAGCCAATTCCTTTCATAAATTCTTTCTCCAATATCCTATTGATTCTGTTTATCTGGGGAACTCTGTTGAATACATTAGCTAATGCTTTTTCATAATTAAGGTAAAAGCACTCCAATATCCTTCCTCCAGCCCTCAGCCTCTGCCTACACTGTGCAGAGTGCCCCTTCTCTGTGCTCCTATAAGACATGAACTTCTGCCTTTGCATTTTCCACTTCGTGGTAATGGCTGGAGTGTTGATTTGTTATTCTAAACCTTGAATTGCATGAACTAATTCATCTATGTCTCCTTGGTGCCCAGCACATGGTCAAGCAACTGCATAAGCTCAAGAAGAACAAACTAAATTAATAAATGAATAAATAAATCTTAACCCCAGAAGGAGAGTCTGGATTTTTTTCCCCATGAAAGGCCTGAGCTTAAGAAAATAGAAACTGATTTCCAAAGTCCTAACTCCTAGCATCCATCCTATGTGATTCAAATAAAAATGTCCTTAGCTCAGTAGTAATGTGAGCTAATGGGATTTAGAAGGAGAAAAGAGCAGGCAGGCTGCTGACAGCATTTGGGGTTGAGAGAGACATCCCTATTATTAGGATATAATTAACAACTTTCCTCTCATAGACATTAATTTATTTTGTCATTAAATTAATTAGAATTAAACAAGCCTTTAAATCACTGCTTGTTCCTAGAAGAAGAGATGTGTTTTTGAATGTGAAACCAAGAAAATATCCCACTACTTTCATGTCCCTAAAAAGACAGAGAAGGGAGTGGCTGCCTTCTGGACATAGTTACCCAAGACTTCCCTGAGACAGGGTTGGACGCAGTAAGGAATGCCAGTGGGCTGTTCTCCTCTGAAGACAATGGGACAGGAAGAAACTGCCTGTGGAATGCATAATGAAGACTCACAGATCTGGATCCTGCTGTACTATTGAGCTTGCTGTGGTTTGATCTTCTGTTTTCTCTTTGATAAAATGAGGTAGCAATTTCTACCTCATAGGATTATGGTGAAACTTTAGTTTGATAATATAAGTAAAGTGCCAAGAGCTTATTAGACTTGCATTAAATATAATTAACTTCCTTCTTCTTTACGCTGACATTTCAAGTTTTACTTCTGACAAAGATTGCATCATGGATTCCCAAGAAAAGACTCAAAATCTTATTCCCTGAACGGGAAAAACAAAACCAAAACAAAATTTCACAACTGGATGATTACGTCATTGATCTTTTATATACTTACTCATTCCATCTAATTTGTCCGTATAAGTATCTTTTTTAGTCTCTTTTTTGGCTCCTTTAAAGTCTATACACTTGTCAGTTCACTCTGTATTTCTTCTCCTAAATCTACCTATCACTTCCAGTCTTTTCCCTCAAATATCCCTTGAACCCACACCACTACCCAAGAAACTCCACCTAATTAAAACGACAAGTGACATAGTTATCTCTTCATTTTCCTTTTCATGCAGAGATCAATGAAAAAAAAAAAAACAAAAATAGTGAATATAGCTTGTTCATGTGCTTGTATAAAAAACATGCATTGTGCATTTAGTTTTTATCGCATCTTAGACTTGCAATTTTTTTAAAAAATACAAATTCTTGATGAAACCTGCTATTTGCAATTTGTACTCACAGAAATTACACTGTTTTTGAATTATAGCCTAGAGGCTGTTTTTTTGCTTGAAGACTGCATGGGCTGATCTCCTGAGATCTCTCGCAGCTCTGGAGCTATGTGGATCTATGAATCAGTGCTATTTCCAAGTTTCAAGAAAAGCATGTGAGTTGTCTTAATAAGGACATGGTCAAAAGAGTGTACTCTTTATTGATGAATCCACAATCCAGTGTGACAAGGACATCAGCTGAGGTGCCCTAATTGACTTTTATTGCAGCTCAGTTTCAGAGTGGGAGAGGCAAATATTGGCCTAGACTCCAGCTTCTCAAAAGACAATAATGGGAAAGTAGACCACGTAAAGAGTGCCTCAGATTTAGAGATAGTTCAGGCAAAATAGCTAAGTCTACTGTTGAATCTGATGGCCAATTAGTTGAACTGCTACAGGTTGAGAATTTGGCTGCTTATGCACTTAGATCGAGCATCAGCAAGTTCAACATTCGTATTTTAACCTTGAAGCAAAAACATGAGTAAATATACAATATGTACTCTAATATGATTTTCTGCCCTGACTGATATTTCACCAAATAAAATCAACCTATAATTGAACAACTCTAAGTGATATTGACAGAGGTGCTGAGTGCTTTTTCCTCTTGATCTAACAAAATAAAAACTAAAAGCTGCACTAGTTCTTTTTTTTTTTAAATTAAGACTACAACCTTATCAGTCTTTAGAAGACCGAATACAATGCACAGATGAATAGCTATTTAATTCAGCTTTCCAGGAAACTTCTGAAGGCAGCAGAGTAAATGTAGACTGTTACTTTTTGTAATTTTTTTAAAAAGTTTCAATTGTTTTTACCATGATACATTTTTTTTATATGCATGGTCAACAAAATGTGAGTTGAGGAAAAAAAGCCAATAGTTATTATTATTATTTTTTTCTTTACTTATTGCCAATGTTCAGAGGCTGTCGTTGAAGAGCTTCTGCAAGTACATCTCTGTATGTGCTCAGAAAGACCATGTGGTCCTGTGCCTTGTTTAAAAGGACAGTTCTAACCATGTGTGTTCTAAATGTCTACGAAAAAAATACCACTTTTCTTTCAAGAGCTGAATTTAAATATTCTTAGCCACTGGCATAATTGTAACCAGTATATGAGTAAATTTAAGCTTAAACAGCATTGAATATAAAATAAGACTACATGTCCTTTAATAATCAAATCTTAATATTTTTGAGTTTTCACCCACTTAATGAACAGTGATCTCAGTCTTTTCTACAGGTCCATCTCCAAATATATCCTAGAATCCCCCAGAGAATGGCATGTGGCAATCACTCAATCGTCACTAACTTCCGGGGAGCAGGAAGTCAGACATGCACACAAACAGCTGCCATTGAGGGTATTCTAGTGCCCTGTGGAAGAAGAGCTATGCTGGAGGCCCCATGGTCCTACAGATACTTGACTCTGGTGGAATGGCTACCCCCAGTGCTTTGCTTTCCACTCCCATTAATGCCATTGAGCTACTACTTTTCTGGTCTTAGTTTACCTTCCTTTCATTTCTCAGAAAAAAATAACCAGTCAATGGAAGTTCTCTGGTAGAATAATTAACTGTACTCCTTTTTTATGACCTTTGATAACATGTATAGCCATTTTACTCAAGGCAGAATGAAAATTCTAGGAAATCTTCCAGTATCAGGTTCATTCTGTCCTCTCTCTTGAATAACACTCTCCTTTACCTATCTAGCGCATTAATGAGTCAAGGTCTCAGGTCATGTTCTTTTCTCTTATGGTACACTTCTTTTTACTAGCTTTCATTCCTTCCTGTGATCACGTATCGGTTGGACTGTTCATAATTGTTTGAACTTATCAGACATATTTGTATGGAGGGAGAGGAAGGGAATGGCATCCGAATCTCTTTTATCCCAAAAGTCACCTAGAATTTTATTTAAACCAAGGTATGCATATATCTAGAAGGGTTGAGTTCTCCTTATTTCTAAGACTCAAATTCAAAGAGAGATGTTGGGGAAGAAATATTCAGAAACTACCCCCCATTGGTTGCATATAATTTCCAAGTTCTTTCAACACTTAAATGATCACTTACAAATCATTACCACTTATTGCATGCTCACATTGTGCAGAAAACACTGCAGATTATTAGAAGTATCAAAATGTATGATAGTCTCTTTTTCTAGGAGGTTAATACTCTATGTAGATCAGCAATTTTCAAAACTGAGTTTCATGTTTAAGAGTTACTTTAAAGCATTTGCTTCATTTTTAATTTTACTTAAACTGTTTAAAAAAACTGTGATAAAACTAACACATTCAAATGTATTATATTCCAATTTTTCCCACCCTGGTGAGAGTTCATTAAATTGTCCTGCCAGATTAACTTGGTTTGGAGCAGACCTTGGCATAAAACTTTGTCTGCTATCTTAGGTCAAATAATTGAAATTTTTAAAAATGTGTCATTGCTTAGAAAAATGTGGTTCCACATTGATCTTTTTAATTAGACCTCCAAATGTCTATGAAGATAGAATTGCATAAGCAATTATACTACACTTCTACAAGTGCCAGAGAAGTCTAGCATCTGCCAGGAGTATGGACTTAAGATATGATGTGTTGTTTATCATAATTTCATATTGTAAAATTTAGCATTCATCATAAATTGTGTTGTTTCTTTTTTTTAACCTTCTATAAACTTAAGGTCTTGATATTTTTGTGCTTACAACTGTAGGAAAAATTTCAGGAAAAATACCCAGATATTTTAATTTTGGTTTTCACAAATAATTACAATAACTAGAATATTTTCATACTTTGGGCTAATATTTGACATGAATGCCTAATATATTTAAGTGTTTTCTATGATAATAAACAGTTCATAAAGTTATAAGTTATTAAGTATATTTTACCTAATGATGGTGCTTTTAAATGATTATATAATATAATCATTGGCACTCTCTAAATTAAAGAATTCCAGCATTCATTAGGTATCATTAGTAATTCAAGTCTGAAACACAGTTTCCAATATTTATCTTTCAGACATCTAGATAAGTTTTATTAAGGAATATTCTGACATTGCAAGGAGAGTTATCAAGAAAACAAATCTCATTTGTAACTTTTTATCAGTATATACTACATAATTCTCAATTATGGATACACAAAACACAATGTAGATTAAATTGTATTCTTCAATTATAAAATGGCAGAGTTAAAATTTTGGATGTAATATAATAGCTTCCTTGCTCTCTTTGGGTGACTTTATAATAAAACTTTAAAACTTGAAACAATAGCGCTAAAAAATTTGACGAACCAGTAACGTAGTGGATAACTCATGAAGTTTTTGATGATTAACAAAGTATTTTACATTCAATTTTATTTGAATTTTTAAAAATAAATGGGATGGAGTCCAAATGTTGAAAAATTATAATGGTAATTTATTTTCTAGGGAAAAAGCATAAAAAGAATGAATTGTCAAGCTGGGCTTCCTTTACCTCCTGATATGGTTTGGGTTCTGTGTCCCTGCCCAAATCTCATGTCAAATTGTAATTCCCAGTGTTGGAGAAGGGGTAGAAGGGAACTGGATCGTGGGGTGGGGCTTTTATGAATGGGTTAGCACCATCTCCCTCTTGGTACTTTATAGTGATAGAGTTCTCATGAGATCTGGTTGTGTAAAAGTGTGTGGCACCTCGCCCCATGTCTCTCTTCCTCTTGCTCTGGCCATGGGAAGTGCTCACTCCCCCGTTGCCTTTTGCCATGATTAGAAGCTTCCTGAGGCTTCCCCAGAAGCTGAGCAGACATGAGCATCATTCTTCCTGTATAGCCTACAGAACTGTGAGTCAGTTAAACCTCTTTTCTTTACAATGTACCCAGCCTCAGGTATTTCTTTATAGCAGCACAAGAACAGTCTGTCTATAACACACCTCACCTTGATTCTTAGAAATTAGGAAACATTAAAGCCATGGGAGAAGGTAGGAAAAAAAAAAAATGCAGTGTTATCTAGGGAAAGAGCACAAGAAAGACAAACAGATGAAGGTGAGGTAAATACTAAAGACAAACGTTGAGTGTTCATCTCACAGTAACAATTATTATATTCATGAAGTTTATTTAAAAACTTATGAACACTTCAGTTCTAGGAAAATAGGATAAACATATTTTTCCCTATTTGTCTCACTGAGTATAATAAAATCACTATACTTAATATATAAAACAAATATAAAGAGACTCTAAAAGACACACTGCTTAGGTACCTTGAGACCTGAGAAATAACATAGTGGTGAATTGCTAGTGTTTTCTTTTGGTCTCATATATCCAGATATGGAGTTAAAGAAACTACAACCCAGAAGTGCCAACTGGCACAGAGAAAACCAGCCAACCACCACCACCAAAAACAACAAACACCAAAGGCCGACTTGCTTCAGCCAAAGAAGCAGAAGAGAGGAAGCCTAGTAAGACAGAAACCTTTTAGACAACAGCCACTGTGCTCCAGGCAAGTATCATAGGAAAACTGAAAGCTGCAGTCTTACCACCATCCATGCTAGCAGAGGCCAAGTGGGAGATAGGGCTTTCATCCTTGTTGGCTGGTAATGAGGTACCCTCACCCTCACGAGGTCAGTAGAGACAACACAGAAGCCTGGATTTCTACCTGTACCCAACAGAGATGAGATATCACTTTCTCTCTCCCAGTGGTCAGTGGAATCTTGCAGTGGTCAGTGGGGTCCTAGTAAAAAGTCAGGACTTGTGCAATATCAGCAGTAAGAAGGCCACCTCTGCTGCAGTGTCAGTGGAGACAACATGGGAAAATTGAGTGCCCATCCAGCAGTAAAAAGTTGTTCCCTCTTCAAGTGTCAATAGAAACTGAATGCCGAACTTGGACTTCTACTTTCACCTTGCAATAAAATTGTAGCTAGCACCTTCCTTTCCCCTACTGTAGTGATGTCCAAAAGAGTCAACTAAAACAAAAGGTTTACATACAAAAAAAGGTTAAACCTTCTTTAAATCTGAAAGAAGATTTATATAGAATCTCATAACATAGTATGAAAATGCTCAGATTTTAATAAAAATTACTCACCCTAGCAAGAACCAGAAAGATGGCAAAATGAATAGTAAAAGACAATCAATAGATTCTGTATTAGTCAGTTCTCCAAAGAAACATTACCAATAAGATATGGATATAGATAGATAGAGACATATAAGTGGAGATTAACTTTTGGAATGAACGCAAGTTTTTATGGAGGACAAGACATCACAAGATATACTGCCTGCAGGATGGAGAGCCAGTAAAGTTGGAGGTGTAATTTGGTCTGAGTCCTAAAGCCTGAGAACCAGGGGAGCCAATGGTTTAACTCAAAGTCTGAGGCCAAAGGCCTAAGGACTAGGGAGAGGGGGTGACTGTTGTATGTCTCAGAGTCTAAAGATCTGAGAACCAGGAGCTCTAATGTCCAAGGAAAGGAGAAGACAAATTTCTCAGTCAACGAAGAGAAAGAGAGAATTTGCCCTTTCTACACCTTTTTGTTCTATCTGGAACCTCAGTAAATTAGATATTGCCCCCACCCCCCAACCATATTGGTGAGGACAGATCCTCTTTAGTAATCTTTAGTAAAGAGGACAGATCCTCTTTAGTAGTATAGTAATTCAAATGCTAATCTCTTCCAGGCACATTACCACAGACATACACAATGACATCTATAAGTTGGCATAAAATTAGCATCACAAATGGCTAACATCAAAATGACAGAGATGTTAGAATTATCTGACAAAGACTTTAAAGAAATCATCATTAAAATGCCAGAATAGGTGACTACAACACATTTGGAAAAAAACAAAAATAATTAAAAAGCCTCAGCCAAAAAAAAAAGAAAAGAAAAAAGATGAAAAGAAGCACCAGATGGAAATTTTAGAGTTTATAAACACAATTATTGAAGAAAAAGTTCAATAAATGGGCATTCATGAAAAAAATAAAAGAACTGGAAGATAGAAAAATAGAAAATAATCAGTGAGGAAAATAGACAACAAAACAAACAAACAAACAAAAACCAGAGTCTTAGAGACTTGTGGAACTATAATGAAAGACAACATTTGTGTCATCAAGTCCAGGAAAGAGAGGATAAAGAAAGCAGAGCTGAAAAAGTACTTGAGGAAATAATGCCTGAAAACTTCCCAAATTTGGCAAGATATATAAACCTAGAGATTTAGAAAGCTGAGCAATTTCCAAGCATGATAAAACCAAAGGAAGGCAGGCACATCATAATTATGTTATGACGGGAGGAGGGGGTCCTTGCTCCCAGAGCTCCCAAGATGGTGGTGGGCCGCTTCCAAAATGGTGGCGGACCACTTCTAAGATGGTGGCAAGCCTCCAGTTCTTTGACCTGGGGTTCTTGGCCTCACAGATTCCAAGGAATGGAACCTTGGGCCATGTGGTGAGTGTGATAGCTCTGTTAGAAGCAGTAGGTCACAGAAGAGAACCATGGAACCCAGTGACTAGTGTTCAGCTCGATTAGGACCAACCCAGGCACTTAGCCGTGCAGGAGCAGTGGCAAGCCTTTAGCCCCATCAGGAGTGGCAATGGGTGCCTCCCTGGATCAGGAGCACAGCTGACACCCTGCTGGATCCAGGGGGATGGAAGTCAGCTGCGGGTCTGCAAGGGCGGGCAAACAGCAGTGGTGGACGGCCAGTGAAAGCTCAGCTCCAGCTGTAACAAAACACAGTCCAGAAGAGTGCACTTGCAAGATTTAATAGAGTGAAATAGAGTGAAAACAGAGCTCCCATATAAACGGAGGGGACCCAAAGGAGGTTGCCATTGCCGGCTCTAATGCCTGGGTTTATATCCTGATCCTTGTCCCTCCCACTATGCTCTCAGGCAATAGATGATTGACTGTTTCTTTACCTCCTGTTTTTGCCTAATTAGCATTTTAGTGAGCTCTCTGATTGGTCGGGTGTGGGCTAAGTTGCAAGCCCAGTGTTTAAGGGCGGATGCAGTCACCTTCCCAGCTAGGCTTAGGGATTGTTAGTCGGCCTAGGAAATCCAGCTAGTCCTGTCTCTCAATTATGCAATTAAGATGAATCATAAATTATACTTCTGATAATTAAGACTAAGAAAAATTTTTGTAAACAACCAGAGAAAAATGATACTTTATCTTATCTGTAGGGAGGAAATGATTGAAATGAATGTGAATTTCACATCAAAATCTACGGAGGTCAGGAGTAAGTGGTACAATATTTTTCAAGTGCTGAAAGAAAAAAAAAATCAATGTAGAATTCTAAACTAAGAGAAAAAAATCCTTCAAAAATGAAGATAAAATCAAGACATTTTCAGAAGAAAGAAAATGAAAAGAAAGTGTTCTCAGAAGCTCCACCCTAAAATAATGGCTAAAAGAAATTCTCTAAATAAAAACAAAATGAATAAAGGAAGAAACCTTGAAAGATCAACAAAAAAGACATAATTCAGGAAGCAAATACATAGATTTTCTTTTTTCTTAAGTTTTCTAAATTATGTTTGATGGTTGATGCAAATATAGCACAGTCTGATGTGGCTCTAAATGTATGTGCATATTTAAAATAATATAAATCACAAATTAATATAACAGTATAATATAAATATATTTTAAATATTCAAATAATATAAATGATGTAGTGTAAGAAGTCATAAAAGAGAATATGCTTTCTATGTCACTTGAACTGATAAACTAATGACAGTGGAATGTAAAATTATTTATATATATTGTAGATTTATATATACATAGAGTAAACATTAAAATAAGTGTTTTTGTGTTTTATATATGCTCAAAAACATTACATATAAATACAAATAGAACTCTAAAAAATATTCTAGTAACCCTTTAAATATCAGAAAGGCAAACAAAATAAAATACAGAAACAAAGAACAGAACAAGCAAAAAAACAAAATGGCAGATTTAGCTCAAATATATCAATAACTACATTATGCATAAGTGTTTTAAATACTCCAATTAAAATATTGAGATTGGCAGAATGGATTTAAGAATATTACCTAACTATATGCGGTCCACAAGAAATTTGCTTCACAAAAAATGATATAAGCAGGTAGACGTAAAAAAAAAA